>NW_020173955.1:3488972-3525100 GCF_003031525.2 Neophocaena asiaeorientalis asiaeorientalis | reverse complement strand
CGCACCCCACAACTACTGACCCCGCGAGCCACAACTACTGAAGGCCGCGTGCCACAACTACTGAAGCCCGCGTGCCACAACGACTGAAGCCTGTGCACCTAGAGCCCATGCTCCGCAACAAGAGAAGCCACCGCCATGAGAAGACCACGCACCACAACGAAGAGTAGCCCCTGCCCGCCACAACTAGAGAAAGCCCGCACACAGCAACAAAGACCCAACACAGCCAAAAATAAATGAATAAATAAAATTTAATTTAAATTGTGTATCTTGTAGATAGCATATTGTTGGTAATTGCTTGTTTATCTAGTTTGACAATCTCTGCTTTTTTTTAAAATTTTTGGCTGTGTTGGGTCTTCGTTGCTGCGTGCGGGCTTTCTCTAGTTGTGGTGAGTGGGGGCTACTCTTTGTTGTGGTGCGCAGGCTTCTCATTGCAGTGGCTTCTCTTGTTGCGGAGCACAGGATCTAGGTACGTGGACTTCAACTGTTGTGGCTCGTGGGCTCTAGAGCACAGGCTCAGTAGTTGTGGAACATGGGCTTATTTGCTCTGCAGCATGTGGGGTCTTCCCGGACCAGGGCTCGAACCTGTGTCCCCTGCATTGGCAGGCAGATTCTTAACCACTGTGCCACCAGGGAAGCCCAATCTCTGCATTTTGACTGAAACATTTATTCTATTTATATTTAATGTGTTTATTGATATGGTTGTATCAGGTCTGCCATTTTGCTATTCATTTTCTAATTTTCTCAGATGTTTTGCTTCTCTGTTTTGCCTTTCCTGCTTTTTTTGTGCTAAGAAAATAATTTTAGGGTATTATTTAAATTATTTTATTTGCTTTTCAGTTATATTCTTTGCATTTGTTCTAAAGATTACAACATGCCTCTTTAACCTATCACAATCTACTTAAAGGTAATATGAATTATTCCAGGTAAAATAGAAGAACCTTAAAATAATATATAGCTCCATTTTCTTCCCCTTCTTTGTGCTATTGTTGTCATATATATATGTGTATATAAATATCATATATCATATGATATACATATCATACATTTATATGTATATAAATGTATATTTTTGCTTTACACAGTTATATGTCATTTAGAGAAGAATAAAAGAAAATATATACAATTAGTCTTTTATATTTATCATTTGTCTCTGTATCTTTGTTACATCTGATGTTATTTTCTTTCATTCTGAAGGACTTCTTTCATTATTTCCTGTAGTGTGGTATACTAGTGAATTCTCTTATTTTTATTCATCTGAAAATGTCTTTATTTTACTTATGTGGTGTTTTTTTTTTAACATTTATTTGGTTGTACTGGCTCTTAGTTGCAGCAGGCAGGCTACTTAGTTGCGTCTCGAGGGCTCCTTAGTTGCAGCTCACTGGCTCCTTAATTGCAGCACATGGGATCCTTAGTTGTGGCATGTGAACTCTAAGTTGAGGCATGTATGTGAGATCTAGTTCCCTGATCAGGGATCGAACCGGGGCCCTCTGCATTGGGAGCGTGGAGTGTTAACCACGGCGCCACCAGGGAGGTCCCTTGCTTTTGTTCCTTTTTTTTAATATAAATTTATTTAGAGAGGGCAGACAGCAGAAGCAAGAAGAACTACAATCCTGCAGCCTGTGGAACAAAAATCACATTCACAGAAAGATAGACAGATGAAAAGGCAGAAGGCTATGTACCAGATGAAGGAACAAGATAAAACCCCAGAAAAACAACTAAATGAGGTGGAGACAGGCAACCTTACAGAAAAAGAATTCAGAATAATGATAGTGAAGATGATCCAGGACCTTGGAAAAAGAGTAGAGGCAAAGATCGAGAAGATGCAAGAAATGTTTAACAAAGACCTAGAAGAATTAAAGAACAAACAAACAGAGATGAACAAAACAATAACTGAAATGAAAAATACACTAGAAGGAATCAATAGCAGAATAACTGAGGCAGAAGAACGGATAAGTGACCTGGAAGACAGAATGGTGGAATTCACTGCTGTGGAACAGAATAAAGAAAAAAGAATGAAAAGAAATGATAAAGCTTTACAGACAAGCAAAAGCTAAGAGAATTCAGCACCACCAAACCAGCTCTACAACAAATGCTAAAGGAACTTCTCTAAGTGGGAAACACAAGAGAAAAAAAAAGACCTACAAAAACAGACCCAAAACAATTAAGAAAATGGTAATAGGAACATACATATCTATAATTACCTCAACCCTGAATGGATTAAATGCTCCAACCAAAAGATACAGGCCCACTGAATGGATACAAAAACAAGACCCGTATATATGCTGTCTACAAGAGACCCACTTCAGACCTAGGGACACATACAGACTGAAAGTGAGGGGATGGAAAAAGTTATTCCATGCAAATGGAAATCAAAAGAAAGCTGGAGTAGCAATACTCATATCAGATGAAATAGACTTTAAAATAAAGAATGTTACAAGAGACAAGGAAGGACACTACATAATGATCAAGGGATCAATCCAAGAAGAAGACATAACAATTATAAATATATATGGTCCCAACATAGGAGCACCTCAATACATAAGGTAACTGCTAACAGCTATAAAAGAGGAAATCAACAGTAACACAACAATAGTGAGGGACTTTAACACCTCACTTACACCAACGGACAGATCATCCAAACAGAAAATTACTAAGGAAACACAAGCTTTAAATGACACAATAGACCAGATAGATTTAATTGATATTTATAGGGCATTCCATCCAAAAACAGCAGATTACACTTTCTTCTCAAGTGCACATGGAACATTCTCCAGGATAGATCACATCTTGGGTCACAAATCAAGCCTCAGTAAATTTAAGAAAATTGTAATTATATCAAGCATCTTTTGTGACCACAATGCTATGAGATCAGAAATCAATTACACAGAAACGTAAAAAGTACAAACACATGGAGGCTTAATAATCCATTACTAAATAACCAAGAGATCACTGAAGAAATCAAAGAGGAAATCAAAAATACCTAGAGACAAATGTCAATGAAAACACAATGATCCAAAACCTATGGGATGCGGTTCTAAGAAGTTTATAGCAATACAAGCCTACCTCAAGAAAGAAGAACAATCTCAAATAAACAATCTAACCTTACACCTAAAGGAACTAGAGAAAGAAGAACAAACAAAACCCAAAGTTAGTAGAATGAAAGAAATCATAAAGATCAGAGCAGAAATAAATGAAATAGAAACAAAGAAAACAATAGCAAAGATCAATAAAACTTCTCAAAGCTGGTTCTTTGAGAAGATAAACAAAATTGATAAACCCTTAGCCAAACTCATCAAGAAAAAGAGGGAGGGGCTTCCCTGGTGGCACAGTGGTTAAGAATCCGCCTTCCAATGCAGGGGACACGGGTTCGAGCCCTGGTCAGGGAAGATCCCACATGCCTCAGAGCACTAAGCCCGTGCACCAAAACTACTGAGCCTGCGCTCTAGAGCCCGCAAGCCACAACTACTGAAGCCTGTGTGCCACAACTACTGAAGCCCACGCACCTAGAGCCTGTGCTCCGCAACAAGAGAAGCCACTGCAATGAGAAGCCTATGCACCACAACGAAGAGTAGCCCCCACTCTCAGCAACCAGAGAAAACCCGCATGCAGTGAAGACCCAAAGCAGCCAAAAATTATATGAATATGAAATATGAATAATTAAATAAAAAATAAAGAAGAGGGAGAGGGCTCAAATCAATAAAATTAGAAATGTAAAAGGAGAAGTTACAACAGACACGCAGTTACAAGTTACACGCAGAAATACAAAGCATCCTAAGAGACTACTACAAGCAACTCTATGCCAATAAAATGGACAACCTGGAAGAAATGGACAAATTCTTAGAAAGGTATAACCTTCCAAGACTGAATCAGGAAGAAATAGAAAATATGAACAGACCAATCACAAGTAATGAAATTGAAACTGTGATTAAAAATCTTCCAACAAACAAAAGTCCAGGACCAGATGGCTTCACAGGTGAATTCTATCAAACATTTCGAGAAGAGTTAACACCCATCCTTCTCAAGCTCTTCCAAACAATTGCAGAGGAAGGAACACTCCCAAACTCGTTCTATGAGGCCACCATTACCCTGATACCAAAACCAGACAAAGATACTACAAAAAAAGAAAATTACAGACCAATATTACTGATGAATATAGATGCAAAAATCCTCAACAAAATACTAGCAAGCAGAAATGAACAACACGTTAAAAGGATCATACACCGTGATCAAGTGGGATTTATCCCAGGGATGCAAGGATTCTTCAATATACAGAAATCAATCAGTGTGATACACCATATTAACAATTGAAGAATAAAAAACATATCATCAAAATAAAAAACTTTTAAATATTAACAAATAAAATCCAGTAAAAAAAAAAAGGTTAATATATCAAGTAATTGACCAAGTAATGTTTATATCAGGAATGCAAATTTGGTTTTACATTTGGAAATGCATTTCACCATATTAACAAAATAAAGGAGAAAATCCATATCATCATCTAAAAAAATTTATTAATTTATTTTTGGCGGTGTTGGGTCTTTGTCGCTGCTCACGGGCTTTCTGTAATTGCGGTGAGCAGGGGCTACTCTTCTTTGTGGTTCACGGGCTTCTCCTTGTGGTGGCTTCTCTTGTTGCAGAGCACGGGCTCTAGGCATGCAGGCTTCAGTAGTTGCAGCACGTGGGCTCAGTAGTTGTGGCTCCTGGGCTCTAGAGCACAGGCTCAGTAGTTGTGGCGCACGGGCTTAGTTGCTCCACGGCATGTGGGATCTTCCTGGACCAGGACTCGAACACGTGTCCCCTGCATTGGCAGGTGGATTCTCAACCACTGTGCCACCAGGGAAGCCCCTTGCTTTTTTAAAATAATTAATTAATTAATTTATTTATTTATTTTTGGCTGCTTTGGGTCTTCGTTGCTGCACACGGGCTTTCTCTAGTTGTGGCGAGTGGAGACTGCTCTTTATTGCAGTGTGCGGGCTTCTCGTTGTGGTGGCTTCTCTTGTTGCAGAGCACGGGCTCCAGGCACGCAGGCTTCAGTAGTTGTGGCACGCGGGCTCAGTAGTTGTGGCGCACGGGCTTAGTTGCTCCGTGGCATGTGGGATCTTCTCGGAGCAGGGCTCAAACCCGTGTCCCCTGCACTGGCAGGCAGATTCTTAACCACTGCGCCACCAGGGAAGTCCCTGCTTTTGTTTTTGAAGTACAGTTTTCTTGATATATAATTCTTTGTTAATAACACTTTTTTCTTTTTGCACTTTAAATATGTTGTTTCAGTGTCTTCTGGCCTTGATTGTTTCTGATGAGAAGTCAGTCATTGTGATAAAATTGGTCTCATATATCTCAATATTTTTCTTGTTTTTTACAGAGGCTAAAATTTCCAGTGGTGGTAGTTTTCATTCTTGTCTTGTTCTTTATTCAATGATAATGCCTTTAGTGTTTAACCATTAAACATAATATTGGCCAGAGTTAAAAAATAAACAAATAAATATGTCATTTCAGTGTCTTCTGGCCTCCATTGTTTCTGATGAGAAGTCAGTCATTGTGATAAAATTGTTCCCCTCTGTATGTAATGTGCACTTTTAATCATGCTGCTTTCCAAATTTTCTTTTTATCTTTAACTTTTAGAAGCTTAACTATGATATGCCTAGATGTGACTTTCTTTGAGTTTATCTTACTTGGGATTTGTTGACCTTCTTGGATCTGTAAATTAACGTTGTCTTACAATCTTTATTCTTTAAGTATTTTTTTTGCCCCTTTCTCTCACTCATCGCGCAGGCTCAGTAGTTGTGGCTCACGGGCCTAGTTGCTCCGCGGCATGTGGGATCTTCCCAGACCAGGGCTCGAACCCATGTCCCCTGCATCGGCAGGCAGACTCTCAACCACTGCGCCACCAGGGAAGCCCGTCTTTAAGTATTTTTTTTGCCCCTTTCTCTCACTCGTTTTCTGGAGCTCCAGTACACCTATGACCTTTTGTTAACTTCACATTCACTGATTCATTTTTCTGCCATTTCACATTTTCTCTTGAACCCATCTGGTACATTTTTTCATTTCAATTATTGTGCCTTTCAGCTCTAGAATTTCCCCCTGGTTCTTTTATACTTTACGTTTCTCTGTTGAGATTCTCTATGTGCTTACTCAATACTACCATTTTTCCTTTGAACATATGTATAATAGTTGCTTTGAAGTTATTGTCTCCTAAGTCCAACATGCTGGCCCTCGCAGAATCAGTTGCTATTTACTGTTTCTTTTCTGGGTGTTTTCTGACTGTTTCTTTTCTTTTCACTTTCTTTATCTCATAACTTTTCAGTGAAAACTGGACATCGTAGATTATCTTTGTGCAGCTCTGAAATCTCTTTTGTTCTTCTGAGGATTGTTGGGATTTTTGTTCTAGTAAGCAATTAACCTGCTGGACCCAAACTGCAAAATCTGTCTCCTGGCTGGTATGCAGTGGATGGTGTTTTTCATAGGTTTTTTGGCTGCTGACTGCTACTGCGTTAGCCTGCCCCCACCCCACCCCTGGGGGCCACACCAGCCTGTGTAGTTTAGTGGTCAGCCAAGGATTTGGACAGAATTTATATTCAGATTTGGGGGCTCACCTGCTGAGTGGTTTCCTTGCTTTTTGGGTTCCCTCCTAGATTCCTACTTGTTTTTCCAGTTCCCAAGTCTGACCTCTGATACCTCAAGACTATAAGACTCTCAGAAGCTCAAGCTAAAGGCAGTTTGGGGAAATCATTCAGTCAAAAGGCACAAGAAACTCCCACATCTCGCAAAGAACAGTTCTGTCTTGCAAGGATCAACACCCCACCCTAGTTTCTGCTTGCCTTTTTAGCGGGGCTTCCTAGGGTCTCCCATATACCTGCAGAGTTTAACACACAGCTAGGAATTTGGGCATAGTTTATACTCACATTTTAGACCTCAAGTCTCTTTCTTGCTTCCATATTTTCCCCTTTAAATTTCCAGCTTCTTGGGGATTCCCTGGTAGTCCAATGGTTAGGACTCTGTGCTTCCACTGCAGGGAGCATGGGTTCAATCCCTGGTCAGGGAACTAAGGTCCCACAAGCCACGTAGCATGGCCAAAAAAAAAATTCCAGCTTCTCTGTTACTTCGAACTTTATCTTCTCCCTAGAACTCAAGGCTGTAATTTTCCTCCCTGAACTGGGGAGGTGGGGAAGTGCCCTCAGACAAGAAAGTCACAAACTCACAGCTCTTAGCTCTTGCATCTTTCAAACGTAAACACTGAACTTTCTGTCTTCCTTTGACTATTCCCCAGTACCTGCAGATGGTTGTTTATAATATTTTTGTTCTGTTTTTAGGGAAGGAATTATCCAGCCTTTTCACACTGCCATTATCATATGTCCCACCCTATCATGGCTTCTAGAAATTTTATAACGCTTAAATCTCCCACTTTAACAAAGAGACACGTCAGGGACTCAGGGCTTGCCAGCAGGCAAATAAATCTATCCAGATTATTGATGTTGTTTTGTCTTTATTCTGTTATCTTCAAAATTAGCTTCTATGTAGCACATTTTACAGGTTTTTCATTTATGGTAGTGATAAAGTTTCCCTTTTAAGATAGAGCAAAAAGTGTGAAGGTGGTGTACAAATAATTGATATTTGGGAAACAGTGTTCTAATGTGCTATTCTTAACCTTCAAACATTGTTTTTAGAGAAATACTTCTTTCCCCTCCTTTTTGCCTCTCTCCTTTCTCCACTAAACTGTCAGCCAGAGTAAAGCAGAATACTGACTGCAGGAATGCCTTAGTTTCAAATATACCTTGTCCCAGATCTGGTTCTTCACAAGATCATTTATATTCTACCTTCATAGCCCACCTCCTGCATGAACAAAAGACATTTTAAAGATTTTTTGTGAGCTCTTCTCTCCTCCCATTCTCAAATTGTGTTTTTCTGGGTTATAGTTATTTTTTATATAAAAAATTTGGAATTAGGAGGTGTGACTCCACTGGCAAATTAGATTCAGAGAAAGAAATATGAATAATTTCCCCAACATTTTTCTGTATTTAATTTCACTGGCACTTGGAAATCATTGCCCTCATTTTTTTCCGCAAAGATTTTCACCAAGTAGAAAGAAGAAAAGTAATTAAAATGAACCTCTGTAAAGCAGTTTTAGTTTGATTTCTCCATATAGTTACTTTTTATCCCAAGGTAATTTGTTAGTTTTTAAAAACAATGTTTTATTTTTCAGTGGTTTTATTGTTTGAATGTGACAAGTGCATGGGAAAAGTATATGGGACTTATGCTCATAACACTGACCTTCTGTTATCAGGGAAAAAGGAGAAGCCAAAGAAATTCACTAAACAACCAAAAAAGCAGATGTCTTCACCCTGTGGTCAGAAGAAAGAAAAGGCATTGGAGAAGGTAACACTAAATTATCTATTACTATTCTAAAGTTCATATTGAGAAATAAGCAGGTACAGCCAGGAAAAATTCGAAAAAGAAGAGTAATGAATGCCACAGTGGAATGCTAGCAGTGTAAAAATGAGTGAAGAATCACTATAAAGACTGAGATTAAAGATCTCTAAGGTATATTGACACATGAAAAAAGGAAAGTGAGTTTGGGGGAGAGAAATTAGGGGTTTGGGATTAGCATATACAAACTACTACTATATATAAAATAGATAAACAACAAGGTCCTACTGTATAGCACAGTGAACTATATTTAATGTCTTATAATAAACTATAATGGAAGAGAATGTGAAAAAGAATATATATATATATATATATATAACTGAATCACTTTACACCAGAAACTAATACAACATTGTAAAGTAACTATACTTCAATAAAAAGAAAAAAAGAAAAAAGGAAAAGTGCAGAGCAGTATGTATAGTGGCATATTATGCTACCATTTTTGTAGAATAGATGAAGGAATATATATGAATTTTCTTGTATATCCATAAAATATCTGTGGAAAGCTATACAAGAAATTGATAAAATTAGTTGCCCCTAAGGAAGGGAACTGAATGTCTGGGGGACAGAGGCTTTTTAATATATGTGCTGTTTGTACTTCTTGAATTTTGAACCAGTATTACTTGTTCAAAAAATAAGTAGCCTTTAAATTTTTAAAATAAATATTTTATGACCTTTTAAAATTATTCTTATTTCCCCGTGCCTTCAAAGGAAGGAGTAAAAAGCCAGGTAGGAATAAGAGAACAGTATAACTACAGTTAGCTAAAAGAGAAACTATAGATTCTAAAAATGTGTGAAAAGCTGGGGTTCAAACAAGTTCCACACAATATATGTTGGATGGGTTGTACGTTCATCTCCATATTAAGGACCACAGGCACAGAATGAGTGAATTCTAAAAGATTGCATAGAGGTGGGGGGCTTCCAGGTCAGATAAATAAAACTGGGTTCAAATTCTAGGTCTGTTTCTCTGTGGAAAGTTTCTTAACTTCTCTGAAGCTGTTTATTATGGAGGTAATAATAGCACCTATCTCACATGGTAGTTGCAAGGCTTCAGTGAAAGAATGCTTGTAACGCTCTTGGTACAGTATCTTGCACCCAATAAATGTAAACTCTTTATATTACCTATAACGCTAATCAATAAATATGTTCTAATTGGGCCTTAATGTTGTCTACTTTTTTTTAGTCAACTTCTAGAGATGTGTCTCCTTTCATGTGAGTATTGCTCCTTAATCCAGTCAGATGTTCACTGTAAAAGCATCATTGCTGATTTTTGTTTAATTTTTTCAATAGTGTGAGTATGCAGAAGAATAAGTGGGATGCCACAAGATCCTTGAGATTCAACCAAGATGCACAAAGAGAAGATGGTAAGTTTTATTATTTGTGTAGTGTACAAATTAGGTCTAAATAGCAATGATAGGAATCTTTTATTTTATGAAGTATGCTGAATAGCTTTAAAGATTCCAACTGGAATAAGGCCCAGAATTAGCACATTCCCTTAGGCATCAACCAGAGTTTCATTACTAGACAATCCCAGTAGATAATATGTTGTTTTATGTATCTGTCATTTTGAGGCCTCTCAGACTGACTTTCACCCACTACTTCTACTCTCAAGAAGGCTGAATATGTCTTAGGCTGATTTACAGTAATATTAAAAGCAGCACAGTTATCTGTATATGAGCCATTTTGCCACTTGCAGCCTAAAATCCTTCAAAGATAAATAGGTGTATGTGTCTATAAATAATATCCTATGATATTTTCATAAACTCTTGATGATTGCAATCTTCTTTAAGAAATAAAAGTAATAAAACATCCTCATAAAAAGTAAGGTTTATTAATTTTTACCTTCAGATCAACGGCGGATGTCTGAAATTACAGGGCACCTAATAAAGATGAGATTGGGTGATCTGGACCGAGTCAAGTCAAAGGAAGCAAAAGAAGTAAGAATTATGTACTCGTGTACTGTGCTTGCTTGGATTTGCCTTCCTACTTTATTTTCATCATAAGTATAAAGATGCTTTATAATTTTAAAAGAGTAAATTTTTTATGTATTTTTATATTCTGTACCAGTTAGCCAGTTTGTTCACATAAGTTTTTCACCACCTCTTACAGTCCATAGGTCCTCTCTATAACACACATAGTAAAGTACGTTGTTACTGAAGGTGTAATGTCCAACCAAGAGCAGATTAACTGTCTGGAGGGTGACCCCTGGAAGTTGCTAATTTTCATCAACTCTGCATGCAGTGCTTAGACATTATCTTTAAAATAAGATGTTATCTTGATGAAAATGATCACAAGAAATACCTTACTCTTACTGAATTACATGTTAGTCATAACATTATGTATCATCATTAGTACCAGTATTATGTATCCACAGTAACACTTGCCCCTATTTCTTTTATTTAAAAATTTACTTCCCTACAAGAACAAAACACAGGAAAAAAAATCTTTATCACCATGGGTTAGGCAAATATTTCTTAGCTACCACACCAAAAGCATTATCCATAAAAGAAAAAAATTGGCACATTGGACTTCATCAAAATTTAAAACTTCTTTTTGAAAGGCATTATTAAGAGAATGAAAAGACAAGCCATAAACTATGGGAATATATGTGTAAAATATTTATCTGGTAAAGGATTTATATCCAAAATATATAAAGAATTCTCAAAACTCATAATAAAATAAACAACCCAGTGACAATAAGTGGGCAAAAGATTAATCATACACTTCAGAAAGAAGGGATACAGGTGGCAAATAAGCACAGGAAAAGATGCAACATCATTAGTCATTAGGGAAATGTAAATTAACACCTCAGCAAGATAGCACTATACACCCACTAGAATGTCTAAAAAAGTTTGGGGTTTTTTTTTTGTTTTTTGTTTTTTGGCTGCATTGGGTCTTCGTTGCTGCGCGCAGGCTTTCTCTATTTGTGTCGAGCCGGGGCTCTTCGTTGTGGTGTGTGGGCTTCTCATTGCAGTGGCTTCTCTTGTCTGGAGCACAGGCTGTAGGTGTGCGGGCTTCAGTAGTTGTGGCTTGCAGGCTCTAGAGCGCAGGCAAGCTCAGTAGTTGTGGCACACGGGCTTAGTTGCTCTGCGGCTAAAAAAGTTTTTTAAATATGCTGGCAAGAATATAGAGCAACTGGAACTCTCGTGTATAGCTAGTAAGGATGCAAAAGGGAATGCCTACTTGGGAAAACAGTTTAGCTGTTTCTTATAGCATTAAGTGTTTACTCACCATACAGATCATTTCACACATATCTTTACAGTGGCTTTATTTAGAGTTGCCAAGAGCTAAAAACAACCCAAATGTCCTTTACATGATAAATGAGTAAGACTGTAGAATAGGTAAAAAGAATGAGCTATTGGTACATGCTGCAACATAGATGAATATCCTACACGTTATGCTAAGCAAAAGGAGCCAGATTCAGAAGGCTACAGACTGTATGATTCTATTTATATAATGTTCTGGTAAATGCAAAAGTATAGGGACATGAAACAAGTCAGTGGTTGCCAGGAATTGATAGTGTCAAATCATTGGACTTAAAAGGGGCACAAGGGGATTTTCTTGGGGTATTTGAACTGTTTTATGTCTCCATTATGAGTGGTTACACAACTATATGCATTTGTCAGAACTCAGAACAGTGCACTAAAATGGGTGAATTTTACTTATATAAAATTGTAACTCAGAGCCTGAATTTAAAAAATCAAAATAAAATTACTTCTAAGTTAAAAAGTAATGCCATTTCAATAAAGCAGAGCCTCTATTGGTTCCTTAAAGATAATAACTTAATTTTTCTCCTTTACTGTGCAGTTTGCAGGAGGTATTTATTCCAGGCTCGAAGCACAAATCAAGGCCTCAGTGCCAGTCAGTGCACGGCAAAGCAGCTCGGAGAAAAACACAAGGTGAATCCGCATTAATGAATCCAGAATGCCACTAGCTTTGAAGTGATTTTTTTTTTTTTTGGAAAAATCATATGAACACTAGAAGCACATAATTTGAGTTTGGTTTTATTTTGTTTCGGGGATTTGATCATCCAGACATTAATTAGAACCAGATTTTTAACTTAAAAGTTAAGACTTGAAGAGGTCATGATCACAAAATTTAATGAAAGTATACTTTTTTTAAAATTTTCTGTTTATTGAGTCAGCTCCGTTCTGAGCCAACTGCTGATAAAAATGTAAGCTATAGTGTGAATTAGCAGGATTTTTATACTATTTGTAAATAATATATTACTACTTTATATAAATCATTGAAACCTTTCTTGTTTCTTGTTCTATCTCTCTTAATAAAGTCTAATTTGTATGTTCTGTGTCACTTTACAGCACAGATTTTCTTTGAAAGATTAACAGTTACTGAGATTTGATTATTAATACTACAGATCCAAATGCCTTATCTGCAATTCTGAAATCCAGAAAGCTCAGAAAGCCAAAAGCTTTTTGCATACATTTGTGGCAACTCAAGCCTGACCTGAGCTACTGTGGTACTATTTATAGTTTTTATTTATCCCACTTAATGTAAATGCTCATTTGTTTCACTGAAGAAGTATTAATGTGTTTGGTTGTGAGGCACTGCTCCAGATTCATAATATACAATATATGTACATATTATTTCCCCGAAATTAAAAAAATATCTGAATTCCAAAATAAATCTCCAAGAATTTTTGAAAATGGATTATGGAGCTACATGAAGTTTCATTAAACTTTGACACTGTCAAGCAAACATGACCTAAAGCAGTGGCAACTTATTGTTTTAGAAGCACCTCTGACCTTCTTTTCTGTTTAAAAAATCTAGGTCTAAAAGTCGTTTTGGTCAAGGTCGGCCTGCGTAAAGCACCTTAAAATATAAGAAGACAGAAGACTCACCTCTGGACATCTGAAATTGCTCATCACTTCTTGAAGGTCTTCAGAACGATGACTTCTAAATGTTTTAAGTTATTTATTAATTATTCTTGCAAGCCACATAAATCGTAGTGCTAAAAGAAATATATAGTTAGGTCTTATGAAATCTAATTGTAAATATGAAACTTCTTAAATCTAATTTTCCTTTGGTGTGATGCTAGGCTATGTAGAAAATTAGTATTTACAAATTTGCATAGTTAAGGCTCCTAGTATTTGTTATCCTTTATTTATTTGAAAGAGAAGAGGTCTAAACTCTCAAGTAGCTAAGAGTTTTTTAAGACCTTAAAAATTAGGGGAACACAGCTGGTAGTGGTATGGTACATGTGCACTAATTATAGTATGTCTTTTGGGCTGTAAATCTTGGGATAGCACTGAGAACTGCAATTTGTGTGATGAAATTTCCAGTGATGCTAATTTTAAGTTTGCATGATTATTAAGGAGTTACAGATCTCAAGACTGCATTAAATAAATTTTCAAGATGAAGTAGTTCTTGTGTTGGGCATAAGCCTTAATTTTTTCGGCATTATTCCATAGAAAGCACAACGTTAATCCAACTCTTTTTTTTTTTTAGTTGTGTTTTTTTGTTGTTGGTTTGGTTTTTTTTTAGTTTTTAGTACTTATTGGTCATCTGAGCTGGAATTACTGATTATTACCTCTTTCTTCTGTGAAGCTAGTGCCATTCTGAATTTGTTAAAATAACCATTGATAATTTTAAGGCTAGTAAATCATTTCAGTTGTATGAGACACCCACTGTACAGTTCTCAGGGCACTAAAACTCAACCATATTTCTATGGCCATTCGAATAGCCCCTTAAAACAGTTATAATTAGTTATTACTTTAGAGATGTCTAGAAGGAAAGATTCCCAAATACATTTGATGGATGAAAAATTGCATATATTTAAGAAAAATCAAAATCAAATTCTATTCTATAGATCATGTTTTAATTTTCTAACCAAGCAGAAAGAGTGCTCAGGGAAAATTTGTTCCAAACCATAAGCATATAAAAATTATGCGTTTGGAAATTACTTGTATGTAGGTCTCTGAAAAACTTTAAGATGCACTGTTTCTATTTTTAGTCTTCCTTTGCCTTATAATTGAAATTTCTTCAGATTAGAAAACAGACTTTAATAGTGTATGACAGAACAGCAATTTCTGTTGAAATGTCCAGGTGTTATACTCAGTTTAGACGTACAGAAATCATTATTTTTAATGAGTGTTTTAGTTGGTAAATGAAGCTAGATTTTATTTGATGTTATACGTATGGCTTTGCCAAGATTTTTGAACTTCTCTTTGGAAATTTTGTTGCAGTCGATATATTTTTCAATTGTTTGATATTTTTGAAACAGATTATAAAATTTTTATTTTCAGAAGAAAATGTTTTATACTATATGATCTGTACGCCCTGTTAAATACCAGCGTCTTGTTTAGTTTACTCTGATCAAAAGGATTTAGGTTTGTACATGTTCTACAGTGCTGTGACGGTCACAATTAAAAGAGGAAAATATGCTCATTTGATTTTTAACTGATGGTAGCAAGGCAAATTACTTCTCCCCTGGGGGGACTGTACTGCTGAATTTTTACAAACAGAATTTGATTTTCTTCAGAATGTGCTTTTACTTTTGTGGATGTCTGTAATTCATAGCACAGGTACCACAAACATTTTAATCAAACTCGTAATAGCATTTGTTTTGCCAAATACTTTGAGGTTTTATCTTCCATTAATTCTGAATTCACATTTATTTAATTGAAATAAACATTAATGACAAAAGTTGTCTGCAAAGTCCCCTGATCTGAATCATTCCATCTTCTCAAAAATGTTCGGATGGGCTCTAGATCACAGATTTTCATGGAAGAGGTGAACTTTGTAAATTTTAAGGTTGTTTTAAATGAGATTATCCTGGTAAAGATTCAGCAAAACGTTTAAGGGTAAAATACTTCAGAAAAGATAATTTGGTAATAGTGCTGATTCCATACTGTTGGACCATTTTGTTACTGTCCTTCTTCAGAACACTCAGCCAGGTATTGTGAGATATGCTAAGTGCTTTGGAAGCAGAGGCTGAAGCCCTATCACGCTAATCTGCCAAAGGCAAATCTTAGTATAAAAACAAACAAACAAACAAAAACCCTTTTATCTCCAGTACCTCGAATTAATTCTTCAACCCTCAACTATTCCTTAAAGAACTATTATGAACCTCACCTTTTCACACGGCTCAGTTAAAAGGCACTGGGGATACCTAGCCATAAATTGTAGTGCTAAGAGAAATATATAGTTAGGTCTTATGAAATCTAATTGTAAATATGAAACTTCTTAAATCTAATTTTCCTTTGGTGTGATGCTAGGCTATGTAGAAAATTAGTATTTACAAATTTGCATAGTTAAGGCTCCTAGTATTTGTTATCCTTTATTTATTTGAAAGAGAAGAGGTCTAAACTCTCAAGTAGCTAAGAGTTTTTTAAGACCTTAAAAATTAGGGGAACACAGCTGGTAGTGGTATGGTACATGTGCACTAATTATAGTATGTCTTTTGGGCTGTAAATCTGGGGATAGCACTGAGAACTATAGCCAGTCCAATTCTTTTTTACATTTTATTTATTTTTGGCTGCGTTGGGTCTTCGTTGCTGCACGCGGGCTTTCTCTATTTGTGGCAAGCGGGGGTTACTCTTCGTTGTGGTGCCGTGGCTTCTCTTTGTTGCGGAGCACAAGCTCTAGGCGCGCAGGCTCAGTAGTTGTGGCTCACGGGCTCAGTAGTTGTGACGTGCAGACTCTAGAGCGCAGGCTCAGTATTTGTGGTACACGGGCTTAGTTGCTTCGCAGCATGTGGGATCTTCCCTGACCAGGGCTCAAACCTGTGTCCTCTACATTGGCAGGTGGATTCTTAACTACTGCGCCACCAGGGAAGTCCCTAGCCAGTCCAATTCTAATTGGCTAACTCTCTCATTTAAAGCTGATCTATTGGGGAGGATGATATGGGGATAATATTATTTCCACTTTTATAGGACTGTTGCGGGGGCGGGGTAAATGATTTAGAGATCTAAAACAATTAGAACAATATTTTCTGGCTAATCGTAAGGCCTCCAGAAATGTTAACTATTATTATTGTTGCACTGTGGGATCTTAGTTCCCTGACCAGGGATTAAACCCGGGCCCTTCGCAGTGAGAGGGTGGAGTCCTAACCACTGGACCACCAGGGAATTCCCTGTTATTTTAATATTTGGGAAGTGCCCTTAAAAGTCTTTAAGATGGGAGATTGATATCCCTCTTCCTATAACTTGAGTTGCTAAGACTGATGTGTGTTTGTTTAATGCAAGAAAGAAAAGAGGCACATAATAGTTCAGTGGTTGCTGTGGCATCATTTTTTACTTTGTTATACTAAACCTCTTGCCTCATTTAAGCAGTGTAAACAGGATTTGTAGGAAGAGGTAGGAAAACTGTTTCCTCCCGTGTGGTGGTGAGTGACCTGTGCTGTCTTCAAAGAGGTTTACTGAAGGAGAGAGTGAGGCTGCAGCATGGTCTTATAGCAGCTCTCCTTCCAAGATTATCTTTCCTTGAGAAAACGTAGCTAGTTTCGCTTTTACTACTTGTCTATGACAAGAGTAGTTCTTATCAAACTGTAGAAGAGTGGTTGCTAAATTAGTAGCTGCTGAGAATGCTGCTGGCTCTCTTAAGGTGCCTTATCTCCTTTAGTCTCACAATAAACCCCCAAATCGGGTATTATCCCCATTTTATAGGTGGAGAAGAAAGTTCAGGGAGCTAAAGTAATCCGCACACTGGGATTGAAGTCTAGGTCTGTCAGCACATTCCAACACCTTGAAACAATTTTACCTTGGATTACCTGAAACATTTTCTCTTAGAGTGCTTCCCGGCTCACTGGCAGCTCCTTCAAACTGAAAACAAGTGATCCCAGCTCACTCCCTGTGGTTCTAGCCTTGTTTATCCAAGTGCCCACTTGAGATTTGTATTTGGAATATCAGTAGGTGTCTCCAACTTAACGTAATAAAAGCAGGACTTGTGTTATGTCTCCCCAACCCACCACCAACTCCCTGCTCATTCAGTAAATGGCACTACTGCCCACTCAAGTGCACAAGCCGAATGTTTAGAAATTCCTCATTATTCCTCTTTTTCCTTCACTCCCCACATCCAATTCATCGGCAAGTCTGATATAAAACCTACATCCATTTGCTTCTCTCCATCGCCATAATCTATCACTCCAAGTTATTAACATCCCCAAGCCTCCTAAGTGATTCCAGCTCCCACTCTAACCTCTGTTATTCACAAAGCAACTACAGTAATTTTGAAACGTGAATCAGATCACATCACACTCCAGTAGCACCTCATCAAACCTAGAATAAAATCCAACTTCCATTGCCCGGGTTTACAACGTCCCACACAGCCTAGCCCCTGGCTGCCTCTCAGTCTCCTTTCCCCTCTTGCTACTACATTCCAGTCACATGGCCTACCTGCTCCTCCAATAAGTAAGCTCATTCCCACCATTTAGTTCCTTCACATTACTGTTCCCACTGTCTAGAAGCCTCCTTATTATAATTCAGATTTTAGGTTAGGTGTCATTTCCTCACAGGAGGCATTTCCATGTACCCAATCTAAGTGACCCAAGTCACTCTCATTACTATAATTCAGATTTTAGGTTAGGTGTCATTTCCTCACAGGAGGCATTTCCATGTACCCAATCTAAGGTAGCTACCCAAGTCACTCTCATTATATCATCATAGTTTATTTCTGTACAAACCACAAATCTGACATTATTACATCATTATTTTTTTCTTTTCTTTTTTTCTTTAAGTCTTTATTGAATTTGTTACAATATTGCTTCTGTTTTATGTTTTGGTTTTTTGGCCCCTAGGCATGTGGGATCCCGACCAGGGATTGAACCCGCACCCCCTGCACTGGAAGGCAAAGTCTTAACCACTGGACCACCAGGGAAACCCCTTCTTTCTTTCCTTTTTGTCTATTGGTTTGCAATTTGTCTTCCATGCCAGAAAATGAAATGCATCCAAATAGGAAAAGAAGTAGGGCTTCCCTGGTGGCACAGTGGTTAAGAATCCACCTGCCAATTCAGGGGACACGGGTTCAAGCCCTGGTCCAGGAAGATCCCACATGCCGTGGAGTAACTAAGCCTGTGTGCCACAACTACTGAGCCTGCGCTCTAGAGCCCGCGAGCCACAACTACTGAAGCCTGTGCACCTAGAGCCCGTGCTCCGCAACAAGAGAAGCCACTGCAATGAGAAGCCCGCGCACCGCGACAAAGAGTAGCCCCACTCACCGCAACTAGAGAAAGCCCGTGCGCAGCAATGAAGACCCAACGCAGCCAAAAATAAATAAATAAAATAAATTAAAAAAAAAAAGTAAAACCATATCTATTCACAGATGACATGATCTTGTATATAGAAAATCCCAAGAAATCCACTAAAAAACTATTAGAACATATAATTAAGTTCAAGATTTCAGGATATACAATCAACATACAAAAATCAATTTATTTCTATATACTAGCAATGAAAAATATGAATATAAAATTTTTAAAAATTCCCTTTACAATAGCATCAAAAAGAATAAAATACTTAATAAATTTCACAAAAGAAGTGTAAAATGTGTACTCTGAAAACTACAAGATATCATTGAAAGAAATTAAAGAAGATCTAAATAAATGGGAAGATTATCCCATGTTCATGGATCAGAACAATTAATATTGTTAAGATGGTAATACCCCTCAACTTGATCTACAGATTCACCACACTTCCTGTCAGATTTCCAGCTGGCTTCATTGTAGAAACTGACAAACCAATCCTAAAATTCATATGGAAACTCAAGGGACCCAGAACTGCCAAAACAATTTTGAAAAAGAACAAAGGGTTCACACTTTCTGATTTCAACTCTTACTACAAAGGTGCAGTAATCAAGGCAGTGTAGTATAGTACTAGCATATGGATAGACATACAGATCAATGAAACAGAATTGAGAGTCCAGAAATAAACCCATCTATTTATGGCCAACTGATTTTCAACAATAGTGCCAAGACCATTCAATGGGAAAAGAATAGTCTTTTCTACAAATGGTGCTGGGAAAATGATAGCTTCATGCAAAGGAGTGAAGTTAGACCCCATCTCACACTATATATAAAAAAATTGATTCAAAATGGATCTAAGACCTAATTGTAAAAGCAAACTGTAAAACTCTTAGAGGAAAACACAGGGGTAAACCTTTACAAACCTTGGATTTAGCAATGGATACTTAGATAAGACACTAAAAGCACAAGCAACAAAAGGAAAGATAGATAAATTGGACTTTACCAAGATTAAAAACATTTGTGTTTCAGTGGACACAATCACGAAAGTGAAAAGACAGCCTATAGAATGGGAGAAAATATTTACAAATCACATATCTGATAAGGGACTTATATCCAGAATTTATAAAAAACTCTTACAACTCAAAATTTAAAAAGGACAACCCAGTTTTTTAAATAGTAAAGGATTTGAATAGACATTTCTCCAAAGAAGATGGCCATTTGGCCAAAGCCACTTGAAAAGATGCTCAACATCATTAGCCATGAGGGAAATGCAAATGAAAACCACGAGTTACCACTTCATACCCAGTAGAATAGCTATCACCAAAAAGCCACCTAATAATGTTGCCAGGAATGTGGCAAAATTGGAATCCTCATGAACTCCTGGTGAGAATGTAAAATGGAGCAGCTATTTTGCACTTTGCAAAGCAGTCTGGAAGTTCCTCAAAAGAAATTAAACATAGAGTTACCATTTATCTACCAATTTACCCTAACAGGTATATCACTTTCTATTTAGTCTCTTCTTGTGTTTACCTATATGCACATATCCATGCACAGAACAGTATTATCTGCTTTTTTTTTCCAGATGGAGAAACTGAGTCCCAGACTTGGCAACTTGTCTAAGAGAAACAGAAAAGAATGACCTGAGCAATGTGCCCTTGATGACGGTATTGCTATGTTAAACAAGTTAACACATGCATGTAAAGCAATTAGAACAGTGCCTGACATATGTAAGTGCTCAAAAAATGTAAAATATCATTAGACCATTATTATTTAGAAGTAGCTATGTGCTCATTCCCACTTTTGGCCTTGCCTCATGCTGTTCTCCCATCTAGATTGCTCTCTTGCTTTGCTACCTATTGAAGTTTTCCCCTTGCTCCAGGTCCCTGCTCAAATCTCACCTTCTCCATGAATCTGCTGACCTCTCTCTTCTCTGAATCGTGTTGCATTCACAACGTTTCCACAGTTTAGCAGTCAGATGTTCTCACTGCTTTTGTTGTTGTTATTGACCTTGACTCCCCAACCAACTCTTATGCTGTATTAGTAAAATTATATACGAAACAAACAACAGTGTTCACATTTGTTAATTTTGAGTGGTAGGTTGTTTAGACTATGCTTGTCTGTAGTTAATATTTTCCCAAATTAAAGAAAAAAATGGAGGACTTCCCTGGTGGTCCAGTGGTTAAGACTTCGCCTTCCAATGCAGGGGGTAGGGTTCGATCTCTGGTCAGTGAGGTAAGATCCCACATGCCTCACGGCCAAAAACCAAAACATAAAACAGAAGCAATATTGTAACAAATTCAAGAAAGACTTTAAAAATGGTCCACATCAAAAAATCTTTAAAAAAAAAAAATTTGAGCCAACCAGATGCTATTGACCATTGAAATTATGAGACTCTCAGAGACTTCCCTAGTGGTCCAGTGGTTTAAGACTCCACGCTTCCACTGCAGCGGGCACGGGTTTGATTCCTGGTCGGGGAACTAAGATCCCACATGCCGGTGAGAATTTCAAAAAAAATTAAGAAAAAGTGAAACTTCGGCAAGAAACGTAGGCAACTGTCAGAATTATTTTACATCAAGAACAAATACTTGAGGGGGGATTTCTAAAGTGCATTTTTCATTTCTAATGTTAAGTAGTCGTATACTCAGGGAAGAAACATGACTTTTTCCCAGTAAGTGATGTGCAATAGCTGAATATTTGTTAAATGACATCTAGCTTTGTCCAACAAATCAGTGTAAGTCTCTCTGACAGTGGTTCTGGAGTGGGCCTAGGTTAGTATTTTTTTAAAGGTCACTAGGTGACTCTATTGCAAACACTTTGAGAACCATACTGCTATGTGACATGATATCTTTAAATGACTAATACTGTAAACCTCAGTCAGAGTTGTGTTCAGGAGCATAAAAAGAAATCAGGAAAGCATAGATTCTGACATCAGAGTGCTGCCACAAGGTGGCGCTAAAAGCTCAAGGAAACCATAGTTTAAATTAAATCACATTAAGCTTCATGCTTGCTTAGTCTTCCTTACCAAGTGTGCATACGCATATTGTTTGTAGAAGGAAACAGAATATTGGGGAGAGAGCTGATAAGAGGAATTTTAGCTAATAAGGAATCCTAGAAGGCAAATGAGAAAAAGGTAGAAAAGCAGAAAAACAAAACGAGAAACACCACTTAAAAGATCAAACTTAAATATGACGCCCTTCTTCAATGCCAGAATTGTTCTCATAGCCATGCTTCTGTATGTTTATTCTAAAGGTTTTATATGCATTTAGAAGTCTCTAATAGTTCTGAAAAATTGAGAGGAAAAATGTTTAAAAAATCAAAATAAGTGATGGGAAATGAATTAATGCAAATTCTTAAATATAAAATAATGAACTGTTTCTCCTTTTAATAAATATATTAACTTAGCATAATTATGTCTTCTAAATGAGTAAATTGAGGTCCAAAATATCTAGCCTGCGAAACTCTGCACTGTCCTCGCTGCAGTTATCTGAAGACTTGCCACCCTGTTCCTTCTAGCCAGCTGGGCAGAGACACAAAGACACAGAGAAGCATTAGACAGGTTTACACCAATATGTTAATAGAGGTCATTTCAGGGATGGAGCAGGTAAGGCAGAATTATAGATGCTCTTTCTTTTCATTGTTGTTTGCCTATGTTTTCTTTTTAATTATTAAATATTTCAACTAGACAGAAAAGCACAGAGGATAATACAACAGACATTCAGGTACCTACCACCCAGCATTTTAACATAATAATATGATATATATATATATTTTTTTTAAGAAATGAAGCATTTCAAATACCCTCACCCTATATAGGTAACACTGCTTCTAGCTCTTCCTTTCCCAGAAGTAAACACTTCTCTGAAATTTGATGTTTATTATGCCTATGCATGTTGTGATACTTTTACTACATATACTATGTATCCATAACATAATATACTATTTGAACTTTATATAGTGAACTTATCTCCTTATATGATTTTTTATACTCTAAATTATGGTTTTGAGATTTATACATTTTGAGACAGTTAGCTTCTGTTCATTTATTTTAGCTATAGTCATCTATTCTATGAATCTACAAAAATGTATATATCTATTTCCTGTCAGTGGGCATTGAGTTTATTTTCAGTTTTTCTCTTAAAATAATGCTGCAATAAAAACTTTCCATCATTGTCCTTGTGCATATATGAGTTGCACGAATTGACTAAAAGTTTCCAAACTTTTCTCCAGAGTTGCTGTACCAGCTTGGCCTCCTGCTAGCAGTATGTGAGAGTCCCTGTTGTTCAGCTTCCTCACCAACAATGAAGGTTGTATCATCAGGATGACTAAATTAAGCCACAATAACCAAGAACCACCAGTGACTTAATTCAAAGGTTTGTTTCTTGCTGCAAGTGCAGTGCAAGTAAACAGTGAAGGGCCATTTGTCACAGTCACTCAGGGACCTGGGCTGAGAGGATCCATCCTGACACATGCTTCTGAGAGGCAGGGAGAAAGAACTAAAGGGCTCGCGCTCTGGCTGTGAAAGTTTCTGCACAGAAGTGCCGGACATCACTTCTGCTCACATTTAATTGGCCAAAACAAGACGTGATCACCTCAAAGCATCCCCATTCCTACCTTTAGGGTCTGAATGTTTGTGAATGGTTACCAAGGTACTGATAGACTTTAATTTTTATTAGTCTAATGAGTATGAAATGGTGACTTGTTATTTTTATTTATATGCTCCTGATTATTACTGAGGTTGAGCACATATTCAGGTGTTTATTGCCCAAGTGTGTTTAGTCCTTTGAAAATTGCCTGTTGATATCCTTTGCCCATTTTTCTATTGGGTTTTAAAAATCTAATTTTGTAGGATATGTTTATAATCTGGCTACTAATCCTTTATTGATTCTATGCACTATAAATATCTTCTTCCAGACTGTGGCATTGCTCTCCACTTTGTTTAAGGTGCCTTTGTTCGTGGAATTTAACTTTAATGTAGTCATATATGACAGTTTTTTCCCTTATGGTTAGTACTTTCTGAGTCTCATTTAAGAAATCCTTTCTTATTTAAATATTTACACCAATATTTACTTTCAAAAGTTTTAAAGTTTTGGGACTTCCCAGTTGGCGCAGTGGTTAGGAATCCGCCTGCCAATGCAGGGGACACAGGTTCAAGCCCTGGTCCGGGAAGATCCCACATGCCATGGAGCAAGTATGCCCATGTGCCACAACTACTGAGCCTGCGCTCTAGAGCCTGCGAGCCACAACTACTGAGCCCACATGCCACAACTCCTGAAGCCCGCACACCTAGAGCCCGTGCTCTGCAACAAGAGAAGCCACTGCAATGAGAAGCCCGTGCACCGCAATGAAGAGTAGCCCCCGCTCACCGCAACTAGAGAAAGTCCGCACGCAGCAATGAAGACCCAACACAGCCAAAAATAAATTTAAAATTTTTTTTAAAGTTTGAAAGTTTTGCCTTTTCCCACTTAGAACTTTAATCTATCTGGTATTAACTTCATGTGTGATACAAAGTGGGGATCTGATTCTTTTTTCTTTTTTTAATATTTATTTTATTTATTTGGTTGCACTGGGTCTTAGTTGTGGCTCACAGGCTCCTTACTTGCGGCTCACAGGCTCCTTTGTTGTGGCACATGGGCTTCTTAGTTGCAGCAGGCAGTTTCCTTTAGTTGTGGCTTACAGGCTCCTTAGTTGTGGCATGCATGTGGGATCCAGTTCCCCAACCAGGGATTGAACCCTAGTTGATCCATTGGGAGCACAGAGTCTTAACCACTGCACCACCAGTGAAGTCCCGGGATCTGATTCTTATTTTTTTCCATTTAAATATAAAATGATTTCAGGTTCATTCATACTTTCTTCCCTGACTTATAATGCTGCCTGTCATGTAGTATCATGTTTCCATTTATGTATAAGCTTTTCTGGGATCCTTAGTTTGTTCCATTGGTTTTTGTCTAATCCTGTGCTAGAACTACACCGTCTTAATTACTACAGCTTTCTTTTTTTTTTTTTAATTTCTTTTTGGCTGCGTTTGTTGCTGCACACAGGCTTTCTCTAGTTGCAGCGAGCCGGGGCTACTCTTCATTGCAGTGCACATGCTTCTCATTGCGGTGGCTTCTTTTGTTGTGGTCGGCGGGCTCAGTAGTTGTGGTGCACGGGCTTAGTTGCTCCACAGCATGTGGGATCTTCCTGGACTAGGGATCGAACCCGTGTCCCCTGCATTGGCAGGTGGATTATTAACCACTGTGCCACCGGGGAAGTCCCTACTATGGCTTTCTAAAAGCTTTTGTTCTGATTAAGTCCAACTACCTTGTTCTCTTTTATCTTTTTTTTAAAATAAATTTATTTATTTATTTATTTTTGGCTCCACTGGGTCTTCGTTGCTGGGCGCGGGCTTTCTCTAGTTGCGGTGAGCGGGGGCTACTCTTCATTGTGGTGCACAGGCTTCTCATTGCAGTGGCTTCTCTTGTTGTGGAGCACGGCTCTAGGCACGCGGGCTTCAGTAGTTGTGGCATGTGGACTCAGTTGTGGCTCACAAGCTCTAGAGCGCAGGCTCAGTAGTTGTGGCACACAGACTTAGTTGTTCCACGGCATGTGGGATCTTCCCGGACCAGGGCTCGAACCCATGTCCCCTGCATTGGCAGGGGAATTCTTAACCACTGCGCCACCAGGGAAGTCCCTTATTTTTTAAAAATAGTTTACCTGGTTTAAAAATTAAAGACTATAAAAAGATTGCATGTCAGGAAATGGAAACCATACTAGGTGTTTCAATAGATGGGTGTTAATATTAGAAATTGTTTAGGGACTTCACTGGTTGTCCAATGGTTAGGACTGCACACTTCCACTGCAGGGGGCACAGGTTTGATCCCTGGTCTGGGAAGTAAGATCCTGCAAGCCGCTCAGCCAAAAAAAAAAAAGAAATTGATTAAACAGGCAATGGAGGATTTAAAAAATGAAAAGAGGACATTGAGGTACTAGAGTAATTGCAGGTATAGCCACCACCTTTAAGGCTGAGGAAACAAAGTGAAGTTTCCTATTTATCATTTATACTTTTACTTGGTAAATGGTGTCTTTTGGCCATTCAGAGTTTTTATGTTTAGCTACTCAAATTTACCAATCTAATCTTTCATGACTTTAGATTTTGAGTCACATGTAGAAAGGTCTTTCACATTTAAAGGCTATAAAGAAATTCTCCATGTTTTCTTCTAGAACTTGTATGATTTTATTTTTCCCATTTAAGTATTTGAAAGTTTTAATGGTATAATATGTGAACTATGGATGCAACTTTATTTTTCTTTCAGATGGCTACCCAGTTTCCAAGGTGTCAATAAGCACACATATTGGATAGAATTCTTTCCTCCACTAGTTTGAGATGCTGAATTTATTACACACTAAATTCTGGTTTAAGGTAATTCTAACTGCAAATCCCAAAATGGCTCAAACACAATAGAAGTTTACCTTTCATTTGAATAAAATCCAAATAGGTGGGGCTTCCCTGCTAATGCAGGGGACATGGGTTCAAGCCCTGGTCTGGGAAGATCGCACATGCCGCGGAGCAACTAAGCCCGTGAGCCACAATTACTGAAGCCTGCATGCCTAGAGCCCATGCTCCGCAACAAGAGAAGCCACTGCAATGAGAAGCCCGTGCACTGCAACAAAGAGTAGCCCTGGCTCGCCGCAACTAGAGAAAGCCCACGCACAGCAACAAAGACCCAATGCAACCAAAAATAAATAAATTAATTAATTGATTAATTTAAATATATATATATATATTCACTATTTTACTTAGCAATATATCCATATTAGTTCAACAACAAACACATCTATTTATTTTTGCAAAAAGAAACAGAAATCAACCAAAAAATAACAAAACTGTTATCTATGGGCAGCAGGAATGAGGTAGAGGGGTTAGGATTGGAGAAGCTAGGCTTTACCTAGTTTTTAAAGCTAGGCTTTACCTAACTCTTTACCGAATTTTTATTTTTAAAAACTTTATTTTGAAATCATTATGTTGTAGGAAAAAATGGAGCACAAGAGGATGGTCTTGTCCCAGGTCTTGGGAGTCCCTGGGACCAGCCACCAAGTGAGGGTCCTTCACTTCATGCAGAAAAGAATTCAAGAGTAGGCCATAGTAAAGTGAAAGCAGGTTTATTTAGAGAGATAATATACTTCACAGAGCTTGGACCATCTCAGAAGGTGAGAGCGGCCCCAAGGTGTGTGGATGATTAGTTTTTATGGACTGGGTAATTTCACAGGTTAACAAGTGGCAGGAGTATTCTAACTATCTTGGAGAAGGAGTGGGGATTTCCAGGAATTGGGGCACCACCCACTTTTTGGCCTTTTATGGTCATCCTCAGAACTGTCATGGCACCTGTGGGTGTGTCCTTTAGCATATGCTAATATATTACAATGAGTGTATAATGAGGCTCAAGGTGTATTGGCAGTCGAATCTTCTGCCATCTTGGGCCTAGTAGGTTCTAACAGGTTTTCATGGTATCCTGTTCTTAATGGTTGTGCCCTGCCCTCTTCCTTCCTGTCTCAATTATAGATTCACTGGGTACTATAATGTAGCCAGATTGACACATAAAATGATTAAGTGGGGATGAAATAGGAAGCATGAGAGTCAAGAGCTGTTTAGGAAATAAAATCAACAAAACTTGGAAATTGAGTTATGAAATGGTAGGACAGGGGTGGAAAATTGAGGATAATCTCAAGATTTTTTTCTTGGAAGAGCCACTGGCTGAAATGAGAAATTAAAATAGAAGAGCAGACTTGGATTGGGGCATCTGGGAGAATTGTGCCCAGCTTCTTGTCATCCACACTGAAACAAACATTCTAGGAGAGAGCCCCACCCAGTAGTTGTCAACTACCTAGAAGTCAATTCATTGTATACAGAAGAACTCAGCTAAACCACTGAGAAGCCACTGTGTCTAGAAAAGTGCCATTATACATTTTGAATATAAATCGATTAGTAAACTTTCAGCATATGAACTAAGGTTTAAAAAAGAAGTACATATATAAAATGACAAGAGATTCTCCTCATTGTTTGGGAAGGAGACGAGAAACAAATAATTGCAAAGTTGTTTTTCCCTAAACCGCATACACTTCACTTTAGGCTGTAATGATTATATGACCTATGTATTGCATAATTGTGTCTTTGTCAAACAACAAAAACTTGAACTTAGCCCTTTTTTGCTGCAGAAAGTGTCCTTTTAGTGACTTTTAAAAATTGAGTGGCGGGCTTCCCTGGTGGCTCAGTGGTTGAGAGCCCGCCTGCCAATGAAGGGGACACGGGTTCGTGCCCCAGTCCGGGACGATCCCACATGCCGCGGAGCGACTGGGCCCGTGAGCCACGGCCACTGAGCCTGCGCGTCCGGAGCCTGTGCTCCGTAGCGGGAGAAGCCACAACAGTGAGAGGCCCGTGTACCGCAAAAAAAAAAAAAAAAATGGAGTGGCATTTTATAATGAACTTAACAATGTAAAAATGGGATTTGGTTCCCAAGCTATTTTTGTACTTTGCCCTCAAATCACTGACTAGGAAAAACTTAAACTGACTCAAAAGGAGCTAGAAGAGTCTTCCACTACGTTAGCTAGGAATGGACTACAAAAGTTTTTTCTCAAGGTACAGTGCACAACTGTTCAGAGTAAAGCACATAGAGCCCTTAGCATTCAATGCATTTTCTTTATATCTCTAAAGTTTCTTAAATATTTAACCATATATATCAGGAAAAGGACAGTTGGAGAGTAGAAGTTCAATTGCAGGCTTTTTGTATCAATGACATGTACATAAGAGCTTCTGAGATGACCCAGACAGATCTCTGTGTGAGCTGTGTATATATGATAGTGCTACCATATTTCTCATATTTAATGATATTCTACTTTTGGAATTTTAGTGTATGTATACAAAAATGGGTTTAATAACTCAACCGTGGTTCTGATTTGTCATATATTAATAATTTCTTAAAATTCTTGTATGTGCTTTTTACAATAAAAAGTAAAAGTAAGTGATGCCAAAAAAGAATAAAGAAACAAGGTGTATCTATATCGTAGTGAAATTCACAATGCCACAGATGAAGAGAAGACTCTAAAACCTTCCACAGAGGGAAAACACCAAGCCATAGTCAAATTACAGGGAATTGAGATGACGTTGTATTCTCAAGAGCAACATGGGAAAGTAGAGGACAATGGAGCAAGGCAAAGAAGACAATAGAAAATGCTTTGAATCTTCAATTCTGTGCCTAAACTATCAGGTATGAGAGCAGAGTGGAGAGACTTTTAGTTAATCAATGACTCAGGAAGTTTACCTTCCATACATGCTTTCTTAGGAGGTTATTTGTGTATGTAATACACCAGCAAAAGGAAAAGAAGGTGTGGTTACCCAAAAAACAAGGGACCCAACAGAGGAGAGAAATGAAGAGGACCTTCTTTCAGTCATGCACTGGAACCAGAGAAGAAAGTACAATCAGAGAAAAGTCTTTGGCTCTTCAGTGAATGGTATTTACACAATCATAGTAATGAAAACATTGTTTTTTGGTTTTCCACTTTTAGAATCAACATATGTGAGAAGGGGGCAGGGTCGTCCCTACAATCCCTTTGTTCATCTCTCACCCTTCTTTCCTACTCCATTCAAGCTATACCTTGGTCTCTACTGGGCCACACAGACCCAGATGAAGATGAAGATGTGAATCCATCTCAGTGACTGCTGAGGGTGAGAAGAAGCCAGTGACTAGATAAGTGAATTATGTGTCCAGGGAAGCCAGCAGTGGGATGGATGTGATTCAAAGGAGTGAGGGAACTGTGAGTGGAGGTTTGAACTGGTTATAATTGGATTTATAAAAATCAAATCCCTGAATGTGGTGAAATAAATTCATTAATCCACTAAATATAACATATATTCTTTTAACTTTCCTATACACTGGAAAACAGAGCTATCTAAAGAAATCTCTAAATATTATTCAATCAAATTAAGGAGTGTTATGTGGAAGATAATGTTGGTTGCTTACCCAGCAGCCATTCCATTCTTGCTTTGCTAATAGAATTCCAATTTTGTTCAGGTGTTAAGTGGTAAACTGCTTGTAAAGGAAGCTGACCCTTTACTAGCCCCAGAAGATGAATTTTGATTAGTCCAGCCTAGTAATGGTGATTCACATTCCCTTGCCAGTGGTTCATTTAAGGAGAAGCATGTGATTATGGATAATGGGAGGTGAGGGAAAGTCTGTTGTAGCGCTTCTGGGAAAATTTCCCTGATGTTTAAAAATAGGCACGAGTAAGGGATGTACTTTTCTTCCCTTTCAGGCCTTTGGATGTTGTATTGTCAGAACATTAAGCTTGGAGTTGCTGAAACCGTACTGCAGTCATGAGGAGAGCCAAGAGAGGAGGACAAAGCTGCTATGCTGAGAGACGAAAGAGGGGAACAATTTAATGAAAGTCTGGGGCTGGCGATTAACACTTTGGCTAAACTACCTCAGAACATTTTGTGAGAACATGCTTTTTTTTTTTATTATTGTTTCAGACAGTTGAGTTAGATTTCCTGTTACTTGCAAGCAAATGCATCCTAACAGAGCCTAAAGAATTCTAGGGGGGAAAAAAAAAAAAGAGTTCTAAGGATTTCTGGCCAAGATAGTAAATAGATTTTTTAAAAGTGATTTCCTGGTGGCACAGTGGTTAAGAATCCGCCTGCCAGTGCAGGGGACACAGGTTCGTGCCCTGGTCTGGGAAGATCCCACATGCCGCAGAGCAACTAAGCCTGTGCACCACAGCTACTGAGCCTGCACTCTAGAGCCCGCGAGCCACCACTACTGAGCCCATGTGCCACAACTACTGAAGCCCATGCGCCTAGAGCCCGTGCTCGGCCATAAGAGAAGACACCACAATGAGAAGCCCATGCACCATAAAGAAGAGTAGCCCCCGCTCCCCGCAATTAGAGAAAGCCCGTGCGCAGCGACGAAGACCCAACCCAGCCAAAAAATAAATTAATTAAATTAATTAATTAATTTTTTAAAAAAAAAGAAATATAATGAGGCTCAAGGTGATTAAATGCCTGTGGTGACTCTGCTACAATGTACCAGAAATGGGGTTTAAAAATATATATAGATATATCATTGGCTCGATGCTCAAATTATCCCAGACTTGGCCAGTGGGAGCCCCTTCAAGCCAGATCCTGAGTCCTCTTGGCATCTCTCCATCACTTACTTTTTATCACTTCCATACTTCTCAGCACAATAAGATGTTCCAAGCTCAACTGGTATTTTCCCTGTTCCTCTCTGGAATCAGCTATTGATTCAAGGAACACACTGGTTCCTTTTAGTGACGATGTTATTTAGAAACCAACATCTAGGTCCTAGATATACTCTACTAGGATATTTCTGCTTCCAGTCCCACTCTGTGGTCAGACCTAGGAAGTATAAGTATATACCTTCCTTCTATATTTATTTCTATAACTATCCACCTGTATCGTAAACTATTATTTCACATTGATAATTCCAAACCCAGTTCAATAACACGGGATTCATCTAATTTTCTCCCTTTTTGTTTTTGTTTCTTCCTTGTCAGTCAGTGAGAAATCTGGCTACCATTATCTGAAATATATATATGTTTTTAAATATTTTATTTTATTCACTTATTTTGGCTGCGCTGGGTCTTAGTTGTGGCACGCCAGATCTTCGCTGTGGCACGCAGGATCTTTTAGTTGCAGCATGTGGACTCTCAGTTGCAGCATGCAGACTCTTAGTTGTGTCATGCAGACTCTTAGTTGTGGCATGTGGGCTCCTTAATTGTGGCACGTGGGCTTCTTAGTTGTGGCACATGGGCTTGCGCATGTGGACTTCTTAGTTGTGGCACATGGGCTTCTTAGTTGTGGCATGTGGACTTCTTAGTTGAGGCATGCAGACTCTTAGTTGCGACATGCCTGCGGGATCTAGTTCCCCCACCAGGGATTGAACCTGGGTCCCCTGCATTGGGAGTGTGGAGTCTTACCTACTGGACCACCAGGGAAGTCCCTGAAATATTTTTTATTATGTGTTGAATCCTCTGTATGAGCCAGTCTCCTGCCCCCGCTGCTGCCACTCTCTCCAATGCTCTCTCCTCACAATGGGTTGCCATTACCTGCTACCTTAGAGTTATCCCTGTTGCCCTGCTCTGATATCATCCTTATATGGGCCACCATTACGTTCTCACTTGTGAAATCAATCAATTCTGAAAATAAATAGCAGAGGATCCTTTTCTTTGCTAATAAACAAATACAATGTGAAATCAAGAAATTACTCAAGTTTAACTTTTTAAAATTTATTTATTTTATTTATTTTTGGCTGCGTTGGGTCTTCGTTGCTGTATGCGGGCTTTCTCTAGTTGCGGCAACGGGGGGCTACTCTTCGTTGCAGTATGCGGGCTTCTCATGGCAGTGGCGTCTCTTGTTGTGGAGCACGGGCTCTAGGCGCGCAGTCTCAGTAGTTGTGGTGCATGCGCTCTAGAGTGCAGGCTCAGTAGTTGTGGCCCACGGGCTCCGTTGCTCTGCGGCATGTGGGATCTTCCTGGACCAGGGGTTGAACCCGTGTTCCCTGCATCGGCAGATGGATTCTTAACCACTGTGCCACCAGGGAAATCCCTATTTAACTTTTTAATATTTGAATGGTGGTATTCAAAAAAGTATCCAGTCTAAAAGCACTATTTGCTTAAAAAATATATTTAAAATATCTTGAACATGCAATAACAGGAGTGAATCACAAAAATATTATGCCATGCAAAAACAAAAAACAAACCCAGGTACGAAAGAGGTCTTTACATACTGTGTTTTACATACTGTGTTCACTTTGGCACCACGTATACTAAAAGTGGAACTATACAAGAAAGATTAGCATGACCTCTGCACAAAGGTGACACAAATTTATGAAGCATTCCATATTTTTTTGTTATACATATGTTACCATGATAAAAAATAGTAAACTAGAAAGAGTATACACTGTATCATTCCGTTTACATGAAATTCTAGAATAGGAAAAACTGTATCTATGGTAACAAATAGCAGATCAGTTGTTGCTTAGGGCAGGGGGATTCACTGCAGAGAGGCATGAGGGGGAACTGTGATGGAAATGGAAATTCCATTTTGGGGTGATGGAAATGGTTTATAACTTGATAATAGTATAAATTTGTCAAAACACTTGAAACTGCATACTTGAAATGTATTTCATTATATGTAAATCATATTTCAACAAAATTGATTTTTAAGAAAAATATTGAAATTATAGAGTTCTAAAGAGCTGGAAAGGATCAAAGTGTCTTCTGCTTTTTCAGATGATAAAAACTGAGCTCTAAAGAGGCTAAAGCCATTAGGCCAACCAGTTGATTGCAAAATTAGGATAGACTTAAGTTTCCAAACTTCAACTAGTTCAGTATCTTTCCATACCTGTCTCTTCTTTCTTGACATGCCATGGTGCCTGGCCAGAAAAGTACTCCGCAAAAGATCAAATTTGTGCTTTTCCTTTCTTTCAGATCACAGGTTAGGGTAGAGAATGACAAGTGAAGCCTTACTTAGAAGGATAGGCAAACAGTAGGGAGTTCTGAATGTCCTGGGAGAAGGGCACAGCAAGACTTTCTGTGTCTTGATATAAACAAAATAAACAAGAAACTGCCTCATGTTTTTGGGAAGTGGTGCTTGCTGGAGGGAAAGGGAGAAATGTGGTTCTGGAACCTTGATACATTGAGTCATCCTGACCCAGCCCTCCTGTGGCTGTGTGTGAGCTGCTCTGGCTGATTGTTAAGAGTGGGCCCTTGGGACCCAAATGTGGAACATCCTTGGCAAACTTAACTTGTCTTCCTTCAGAGAGTTCGACCTCATAGCAGGAATATAGACAGGCAAGGGCATCATCCACAAGCAGTGGACAAGCAGTGCCTTTTGGATCGAGGGGGACCAGTTTCCAAAAGTGACAATGTGAGATAATGAGAAACTATGGCATTAGCCAATTGATCAGACTCCAATTAAGAAGAGAACAGAACCTGCTATAGACTGAATAAGTTATCTCTTGGTGTATCTGGGCAATTTATGAGGGAATGTTCTACAAGTGGGACATAATGGGCTTCCTGCTAAAAGGGCTTTTAGGTAATTAAGCAATTGTTTGGAAAAAATAAAAGCATTGCAAATATATGTGTATTTGAGTTTATAGAGCAGGTTATACTAATTTTATTGGAAATGTTAATCCATCCAGGCAGCAATATTTATTGAGCATACACTTACTATGTGTCTGCACTGTGCTAAGAACTAGGGATACTGGCTATACTCCTAGAGTTTAGGGGGTATAGATAAGGTGCTTCACAAAATAGATGGCTATGCAGTGGGGAGCATGGGTTCTGATGGGATTCAGAGAATAGACCCCTAATCTACTCTTCAGATGAGGAGAAAGGAGATCAGGAGGTGCCTCTCCAAAGAAAGTAACATTTTAGGCGTAGAGCTGAAGTAGAGGCTATCCACATGAAGGGGGATGACATTGTTCTAGGAAGGTGGAGACAGCATAAACAAGGCCCTGGAGATAAGAGGATGTGAATATTTCAGGATAAAAGGCAAGTGTAATAGTTTGATGTGCCTGGAATAGAGTCAGGGTAGCAGGAAAAGATGTGGGATGAAGGTCTGGAGACATAGGCTTTGATCCTAAGGGCAATGATGAACCACTGAAGGGTATTAAACAGGGCAGTGGCATGATTAAAATGTCTAGAATATTTTCTCCAGTTACAGTGTAAACAATGGACCAAAGAGAGGCATGATTTACATGGTGACCATTAAGAGACTTGTTGGAGTAAGTGAGAATTATGGAGGGAAATAGATTTGAGTAAGGAGATACAAGTTTTCAGGACTTGATTGGGTTTTAGGGATGAGGGAAGAGAAAGAAAAGTACAGAATGATGAACTGTTTCTGATAGATGATACATCTGAGTAATTATAGCATCTTTGTGCATATATGTGGAGAAAAATGCCCAAGGCAACCCTTGCTATCCAAACTCGGGAACTTGAGATTCAGGTAATCTTTTGGATAATTTCTTGGCTATCTAAACTCCTGCTATTGGCTAGTATAGCCAGGAACAAATAGATTTGGATAACAAGATTTCTTTGGATTCCCTACCTAAATTAAAGCCAGGAACTGAAACCCAGGATTTAGATAGTAGCGTATTTGAAGTATATTTGTTTTTCGGTTTTGTTTTTAAAGAAAGTTTTGTTTTGCCCTGTTCCTTGCCATATAGGTTCAATATTTTAGATAAAAAGAATTCTATATCATGAGATATGAAGTTTACATTTTAATAAGTTGGTATTTAGGAGAGAGCTCCCAAGACATATGGTATTAAATGTATTCGTATGACAAAATTAAAGTTTTAAATATGAGTAGCTCTATTTTTTAGTATTTTATTTATTTTTTAAATTTATTTATTTTTTTAGTTATTTTATTTTTGGCTGCATTGGGTCTCCGTTACTGTGCCTGGGCTTTCTCTAGTTGCAGCGAGTGGGGCCTACTCTCTGTTGTGGTGCTTGGGCTTCTCATTGCAGTGGCTTCTCTTGTTGCACAGCACGGGCTCTAGGCGCGCGGGCTCAGTAGTTGTGGCTTGCGGGCTCTAAAGCGCAGTCTCAGTAGTTGTGGCTCACAGGCTTAGTTGCTCCGTGGCATGTGGGAACTTCCCAGACCAGGGCTCGAACCCATGTCCCCTGCATTGGCAGGGGGATTCTTAACCACTGCGCCACCAGGGAAGCCCTATTTTTTAGTATTTTAGTTTTACATAGTAGGCTTGTTAAGAACTAAGGAAATATATTTGCTGTCAAGTGATCAATTTGACAAAAATCTATTATCTTTACACAAACCAATACAATTTTTAAAATATTCAGCACCATTCTAAGATTTCAATGAAGAAAACAAAACAAATTTGATTTTAGGAACAAAGCACTTTTAGCAGAGTTTTAAAATAAAAATTTCTTCCGTATTCACTTCTGGTATAACAAGGACTTTTATCATTATTTGACTTATATGACTGCCGTATTTTTTCTCAAGTTGACATAAAACGTGTGAAAATATACAAAAAAAGGCAGTGACGATCCTCTAGTATTCCAGCATAGTCCTTCAGAGTCAGAGGTGACAATATATATCAAACGTTAAGGACTTTTTGAGATTTGTAAGGGGATTTGAAAATGTTGAAAATATGAGTGAAAACTGTGATAGTATTTATATGGGGTTGGATAATAGGAAAAAAATTTTAATTTTAATGTTTTCTCTCTTGATAAGAATTCCTTTAGTGATAGATCACAAGTTCCCTTCCATAAAGCAAAAGCATACGTTTTTCTATAGACCACCAAACACATTTGGACATCTAGGTTGTAGATTTCAGATAAGATTATACTTACATACAATGTGGTCTGTCTCCTACTTCTCAACATCTCCTAAACACTCACTTCTCACAACACCCACCCCTCTCAGCTGATGCCCCATCTCATTCCATTTTTTTTTTTTTTTTTTTTTTTTTTTTTTTTACACGCGCCTCCCTCTGTT
>NW_020173955.1:3439658-3487550 GCF_003031525.2 Neophocaena asiaeorientalis asiaeorientalis | reverse complement strand
AACATCCCTGCTAGGGTCTCCATGTCAATAAAACAGGTTGGTGAGTGTAGACCTTTCCTAACACCCTGCATTTGGATTTTCAGCACCAAAGTCCCCTGACAGGCTCCAAAGTGTTTTTAGAATTTGAAAAATATTTAAGGAACATAATGCTTTTCTATGCCTTTTACTGAATGCAAGCACTTCACTTTCACTATTACTAGGAAACTGAAGTAGTCTAGAAAAGATATTTGCCAGTGACTACTGCTCTTTCAAGGAGCATTGACTGTATTTTTAAGAACTACTTAATGAAATACCACAACCAGTATTTTTCTGTTCACACTATTTGAAACCTTTACGTCCCTTTGAAAAAGGGCACACTGGGAATGTTTCAGATCTCATTTATGTGGCTAAAGCTGTTTCTGATAAAGAATCCACCGAGTACAATTCATGGAATATTCTTCCTCTCTCTCCCAGTCTTTAAAGTATCTGTAATAGTAAATTAGTTTTTGTCAAAATATAATATCCATTCTCTCTGGGAGAATTGTTCATTGATATTGAAGCATACATCAATTTCTTAATTTCAAAATGCAATAGTTGATTTTTTTCAATAACCTATATTATCATGACCATCAGAAATGGGATTTTAGGGATCCTTTAAATATTAACACTCTTTAAAATGACCTTCTTTAACACACTTTGTTTCTCTGTTTCTTGGCTTCCTCATCTGTAAAAGAATGGGCAGAAATAGATGATGATGATTTCTGTGGTCCATCAGAGCTATAAAGCTCTGTGTCTCTTGGTCATGTTTTTGCTGTAGTCTAATAAGATTTTACACAACTTCTATGAGGCTCCCTTTCAGTTCTGATGCACTTGACCCTTGCTGAGAATTGCTGGTTTAGAGACTTTCTATGTTTCCATATTTATATTCTATGGTAGCTAGTTAGTTAGTAGAGAGGGTGATTTGTTAGGTAGTTTTTGGATTTGACTAAGGTCAGTATATTGATAAAACCAGTCTGCGCCCTTTACCTGTCAGTTGCATTCTTTTTGCACCACCTTCCTAAATTCCATCTGGAGGGCTCCCTAATCTTCCTATTTGTAAAAGTGGGTGGGAGAAAGTCAGGTGGCACGCATGTGGGAAGATGAGGAAATGAGGATTTGTCAGTTCTTAGCTTACTGATGCCATCTACAGTTTTTTTATGTGTGTTTTTTTTGCTGTACACGAGCCTCTCACTGTTGTGGCCTCTCCCGTTGCGGAGCACAGGCTCCGGACGCGCAGGCTCAGCGGCCATGGCTCACGGGCCCAGCCGCTCCGCGGCACGTGGGATCTTCCCGGACCGGGGCACGAACCCGCGTCCCCTGCATCGGCAGGCAGACTCCCAACCACTGCGCCACCAGGGAAGCCCTCATTCCATTTTTTATTTAAAAAAAAAAGGGGAGACTATCTCATCTCCTTCCACCATATCTATCAATTTACCTATACTTCCAGCCTCCTTCTCCTTGCCTCCTGTATCAAAATTGACCAATCACTCTGCTTCTGCCCTGGATCCCTTTGGCTCTCACTGGCCTAGAACTTCATTCCCCTCTCCTACATCAGCTCTATCAGGACATACCACCCCAAAATATGTCACTTTGGCATATTGATTATTTTGAGCCAAGGGCACTTAAGAAACAGCAGATGCAGGAAGGGCTCTCTGGCCTCCTTTTTTCTACCTAAAAAACACACCATAAAATTTCGCATGAGAAAGGTGTCCTCCCTGTACCAGGGAGGACATAGACTGGGAATCAATGCTGAAATAGATCTCTACAAACAAACTTACTAAAATAACTCATCTGTTTTGCCCTGCCCCAATATATCTCGAAGCCACTTTCCTTTAATTTACTGCACCAGCCCAAACCCCTTTATCTTGTTATTTCTTCACAAGTTTATGGTGTCTTAGTCTAAAAGGTATAAAAGCTTTCTAATCTAGTCAATTCTTCGGGCCTTCAGTCTCTTGTAAAGGCCCCATGTACATGTAAAAATTTAATAAAACTTGGATGCCTTTCTCCTGCTCATCTGTCTTAATGTTAGCTTAATTCTGAAGCCCACCTGGAGACCCTAAGAGGGTAGAGAAGAATCTTTCCCCCCTCCACTCCCATCAGCTTCAAAACATGCCTCATCTCATACTTTATATCATCCCTGTTGACCCAATATTTACCCTTCAGCCACCATCCCATTTCTTCATTCTCCCTCACAGCAGAACCTGAAAGAATTTTTCCTCAGTAGTGGTCTTCAAATTGTTTTGCTTACAGCACCCTAGAAGAATTTTGTAAAGCTATGTACCCCCTTGGCACGTTATTAGTTTAACGTTTAAATTTTTTCACATTGTTTAGATAGTTGCAAAGGCTGTAATTTCCAGAATATTGTAAATATTGGTGTTTTAACACTGCCACATCAGTCTTTAAAATATATCAGTAAATCTAAATATGATATTCATCATTCACTAAAAAACCAAAAACAATTTAAAAAACTCGTCTTTAGCACACAAATTTTACATCATTCCTTTTTTTAAAATTTAACTCCTAGTTCTAATTCACTTTCTTCACAGAATTTTATCCTAATGTAACATATCTTATGCTTCAAAGTCTTCTATTGATTACCTGTCATACTTTTCTGGAAAAAAGTATATGAAATTAAAATGTTTACATTTTTCCTGTGACCAGAAGTCTCTAAAAGTTAAAGTGTCTTGTGGATTTGTTGTAATTATTAAAACATAACAGATCAAAATCACATTGAAGTAAAATTTTATTGGAAATGCTATCTTAAGTGAAATGAGTAGATTTTTTTGATTGGCTTATAGTTCTCTCTCTCTCTTTTATTAAATTTTTTTTTAGTTGCATGGCTTGCAGGATTTTAGTTCCCCAACCAGGGATCAAACCCAGGCCCTTGGCAGTGAAAGCGAAAGCGTGGAGTCCTAAACACTGGACTGCCAGAGAATTCCCTGATTGGCTTATATTTTTGTGGATAGCTTACTGCTCAGAATGATGGGGCTCAGCATCAATTAAATTCCAATTTTTCATTTTTATGTGATAAGAGACTTGTTCACATTACTAAGTAGACAGAAATAAAAGAAAATCTGTTGCAGTAATAGCAGTCATTTCTTTGGACTCCTAAATTAATGCCCCAAAGGACTCTGTGTACTATTATCACATTATCATCTGTCATCTTCTTCAATTTTGTTGAAAGAATATGAAAACACCCAACATTCAAAATAATTTATTGGAGTTACTGCTTTCTCAACTCAATGTCAATGTTGTGAATTGTCCCTCTGTTTGTCATCCCTGGACATTTTGCAGCCTGGGGCAACATGCCATTGTTATACAAGGAGGAGATGTATGCCTTTCTTTTGGAAAAAGGGAAAAGAGTGACTATGGAAGCTGAAGTGGGAAAGGGGAACCTGTGCCCACAACACAGGCCTGCTCTTAAGAAGAGTGTTTTTAGGAAAATGCAATTTTAGAAAAGAGTTTATAGGAAATTGAGGACCTGAAAATTAGTCCCTTGGAAAGTCTTTGTGTGCCCTAGTTTAAAAACCACTGGTATACACATGCTTTTTCTACTGACTCCTATTGTCTCTTAAAATCCACCCTAATTGCACCTCTGACCCTGCAATGCCATTGAAAATACTTTTACAAAGGCCATCAACAATATCCACATTGCTAAGTCCAAATAAACATCAAGAGTAAGAAGTAGTTATAAGCTTCAGGAAAAGATAAAAAGAAATTCTAATGCAGAAATCTGACCCAAAGTTGCTATTAAAGAATTTACTCTCGCAGTGGTCTTACACAGTGCACCTATTTTATAACTAACTTTATAAATAAAGACCAGGACATGGGATACATTAGTTTAGGGACAGGTCTCCTGATCCAGCTGGCTCCAAGCAGGAGCGCCATAGTTGTGCAAAGCTGCATTTATGCAGCCATGGCTCTGGTCCATTTTCTGAAATAAGCTGGCCCATTAGAGCTTTGATGAAGTATCTCACCAGGCATTGGCAGCTTCTGAAATGGTAGGAAAACTGCGTGTTTGGAAGAAACATTTGTTTCAGCCACCGCTCTCTCACCCTCTTCTTAGCAGGTACTATCTGACATTTCAAACTATTATTTAGAAAGGGAAATTTAAAATATTAAGGTAATGTTTGGCAGGACTCACTAACAAAAAATTCACTGGTCCCTAAACAAACTTCTCTCTTTAGGCCACATATAACCAGGTATTGAACACAAGATGTTTTGCGGGGAGGCGAGAGTGGAGCCAACATTACAGCTTCTTACTGGGGAAAACAGTCCTCAGGCATCCAGAACCGCCTCTCCAGAATTCAGTTTAAAAACCTTGGGCATTACCTCTAGAGCTTTCAAAAAGCCTCACAAAATGCAGAAACGTGACTGGTGCAGCATTCTTCTTGGAGTCGACGGTATCCTTCGATAAGGTTTAATTCTCCATCGCGTCAACCAAACGGGGAAAGTCAGAGCAACTTTTTCTCCGTGAATAATAGATTCTTTCCCCCCACCCCCGCCCAGCCTTTTCTGTCTAGGAGTTTCTCTCTCTCTTTCTCTCTCTGTCGCAGCCTATGGAACGTTAAAAGTATTTGGCTTACTATTAGACTCTTGACACGCTTGAAAGTCATTTATCATCTACTTCCTCCTCAATATAAAGCATCAATTTGAAAGACTCGCTGTAGACACTGTTTAGAGAGGGGCGGTGATGAATACCCGCTGATGTAATGCAGTGGGGTTTTTGTTTGTTTAAGAGCCACAGGAAGAAGCCTGGTTTTGTAGTGGAATTCCTTTTTCAAATCAGGGATGGTGTTTCGGGACATTTTCCGACAGCAGGGGACCACGCGAGGCTCTCAGCGCCAGCAATCCGTAGCAGCAAACGCCTTCAGTTCTTTGTGAGAAATCTCCCAGGAAGGCAGGTTTAGGAGCATGCGCACACAGATTCTGTGTCGGAAGCAGGGGAGCATGCGCAACAGATGTACGGAGTCCGGCGAGACTCTTCCGAGCATGCGTCGTCGGGTCTGGCGCCTGTCGCAGTGGTCGGAGACTCCTCGCGGATTCCCGTCCCCACCGCTACCGTGGCCGGATTCCAGGCTCGTGGCAGAAAGGCTGGTGGTATATTCGTTTTTATGACTGAAGTTTTAACATCTTTTTTTCCTTCTTAAATCATTTTTTCCCAAGTACAAATATATACTTAGTACGCCTTGTAAAATATCTAACAATTTATGTTCAACAACCCACTAGAAAAATAGGCAAAGGACTGGAGAACAAAGACTTCACAGAAAAATAATTACAAATACGCTTTAAACATACAGAAAGATGCTTAGCATCGGTTGTGATAAGAGAAGGCAAATTACACTGAGATACTACTTTTCACTCATTGGATTGGCAAACATTGAAACGTTTGGCGATATACTGTACTCTGTAGGGGTATATGGGGAAACGAGCGCTGCCTCACAGTGCAGATGGGAGAGCAGAATGTCGCAACCCTTCGTGGTTATCAAACCACAGATGCGTTTACACTTTGATCCAACAATCCCACTTTGGAGAATTGTTCCTATAGATACACTTGCTTCCATATGAAATGACATATGAAGTTGTTTATTGTAATTAGCAAAAGGTTGGAAACTACTCAAATATCCATCAGAGGACTGGTTTTGAAAACAGTAGTACAGGGACTTCCCTGGTGGCTCAGTGGTTAAGAATCCGCCTGCCAATGCAGGGGACAGGGGTTTGAACCTTGATCCGGGAAGATCCCACAAGCCGTGGAGCAACTGAGCCCATGCACCACAACTACTGAGGCTGTGAGCCTAGAGCCCGTGCTCCGCAACAAGAGAAGCCACCGCAATTAGAAGCCTTTGCACCTCAACAAATAGTAACCCCCGCTCGCCACAGCTAGAGAAAGCCCGCGGGCAGCAGCAAAGACCCAATACAGCCATAAACAAATAAATAGATAGTACATATACACAGTGGAGCATTATGCAGCTGTGAGAAAGGATGAGGAAGTTCCCTATGTACTGATAAGGAAAGATCTTTAGGATATCTTGCTAAGTAAAAAGCCCAGGTACATATCTGGGCTTTTTACTTCGCAAGTAAGATATGCCTTTTGTGTAGGAAAGGAGAATAAGATTCTATGACCCTTTCTTGTTTCCACATAAATTCTGGAAAGATACATAAGAAACGAATAATCATGATTTCCTGTGGGGTGGAGGGGAAGACAGAGACAGGGTGAGGAACTTCTCAGTGTATGCATTATAATGTATTGCATTTTGAACCATGTGAATGTTATCCATTAGAAACAAAAATGAAATGATAGTAACTTTTTTTAATGCAGAAATATCTAACATAAAAAATGAAAAATCCTCCCCTTCTAAAGGTAACTGCTCTTTTTTTTTTTTTTGACCAGGGCACAAACCCGTGTCCCCTGCATAAGCAGGCGGACTTTCAACCACTGCGCCACCAGGGAAGCCCTAAAGGTAACTACTTTTAATAGATAGGTGTATGTTCTTCCAACATCTTACTTGCTTTAATCTTAAAAGTATTTTTAAAAATTTAATTATGATGTATGCTATTTACATCCTTCAGAAATATGCAGGAAAGAGTTTTTAAAACCAAAAGCTCTTGGTCTGTTATATGTTTAAATTTATGCACCATTTATGTTTGTTAGTCATTTGGATATCCTGTTGTGTGAAGTGCTCATTCAAGTCTTTTGCCCATTTTCTATTAGGTTGTCTTTTTCTTATTTGGAGTAGTTCTTTATACATTCTGAATATATTTCCTTTGTACATGAACATTTTTTGGCTTGTCTTTTCACTTTAATATATTTTGATGAACAGAAGGTTTTAATTTTAACATGGTTCAATTATCAATTATTTTAGATAGGTGGTACGTTTTCTTTGGTCCTGTTTAAACAATCTGCTGTTAAACATATTTACTGAGTTCTTAATTTCTGGGGTTTTTTGTTTGTTTTAGTTCTATAATTTCATTTATTTCTTTTAGTTTTCAGTGCTCTGCACCAAAGTTGTCTTTTTTCTTTGAACATATTAAGAATTGCTATTTTAAAATCTATCTGATAATTCCACTTGCTGGTTCCCCTTTGGGTCTTTTTTTTTTTCCCCTTGATTTTCAAATATATCAACTTGTCACCGTGTATGCCAGGCTATTTTTTTTGAAATGTGGTCATTGTCTATGAAAAATTATAGAGATAATTCGAAGACTAAAATAGTGCCCTTTCCCTCAAGAGAGAATTCATGTTTGCTTCTGACAGATGGCTAGGAACACTATCAATCTCAGAACAATTTCATCTGTTCCAAAATTGAGATAATTCAGAATTGGGCTTTAGTGCTTATGAGGGCCTGTTCAACCTACTCCTCTAGTGTGACCCTTTGCGTCCCAACCCAAAGCCTGAGGGTTTGCCCTAAATCATGTTCCCCAACCCCATGAGTCTGTACAAAGCTCTGTCCAGCTTCTCAGCTGCATCTTCTGAAATTGGAAGATTGGCAGAGCCCCAAAGACTGAACTCAGCTACCTAGATTTCCATCTTTCTGTTTTCTTCTGAATCTTGGCGTGTAATTCTTCAGGGCCTTATTTGCTCTCATATGCTTTAAAACAGATATTTTAAAATATTTTATCTGGCTTTTCCAGTTGTCCTCTAGGAAAATTGATCTAAATTGCCTATTCTGCAGAACTTTTTTTATAACTTAAAAAAAAGTTTCAAGACTTCTTTAAAGAGAAAAAAAGTCTTTAGTTTTATGTTCTTTTTTTTTGCATTTTTAGAGTAAGATTATATCTTGGAGCTTTATCGATATGGTGAGTTTAAAAATAATTTAAAATATTTTACAGCTGATTTTCAGACAGACCTTTTAAAAGCTATGATTGTTCTTTAAATCAGAAGCTCTCAGGACTGAAGGGCTGTGTGTTGAGGTCATGGGTGGTAGAGTCAGAGTTGGAAGTGGAGGGTAATTGGATGACCTTAGACAGAGCCTATTTTGACAGCTGGATGTCTCTTTTGTACTGAAACTTCTCGGTCTTCATCTCTCAGTAGTGTTTCATGCAGGTGACCACTCCGTTCTTCATTTTCTCTGAGACCTTATTCTTCTCCTTCTCTCTCTCATTCATGATCTCTATTTTGCTGACCTATTTTCCTTTTCCCAACCTCTGGTTCCCTAGAGCTTAATCTGGGGGTCTCTCCTCTATCTAAACTCTCTTCCCAATTGATCTCATGCAGACATATGACATTAAATATTTTCTGTGCAGAAAAATCTCAAATTTACATTTCCAGCTCAGATATCTTACCAGATCTTCTATCCCATTACCTCCTTTTATTTTTCCATTAAAAAAATTGAGGTATAACTTACATACAGTGAAGTGCACAAATCTTAAGCATACAGCTCAATGAATTTTACATGTATATACATCCATGTAGCCACCACCCAGATATATACATGAGACATTTCTGTCATGCCTGAAGGTTCCATTGTGGCCTTTCCATTCAATACCCCCTTCTCAGAGGTCTCTAGTATGACTACAATTTTGCCTGTTCTTGTACTTCATATAAATGGAATCATACAGTGTCTTATCTTTTTGTGTCTGGCTTTCACTCAACAAAATGTTTTTAAAATGTATTTGTGTTGCTCTGTATATCAGTAGTGCATTTTTTATTGCTGCATAGTATTCCATTGTATGAATATTCCACAATTTGTTTCTTCATTTTCCAGTTGTTAGATGTTGCTTTTCCCCCCTAGTTTTTTTTTTTACTATCACGAATAGAGCTGCTATGTTATGAACAGTTTTGTACATCCTTAAAAATATAATGCACGTATTTCTCTTCATCCCACCACACGCTTGGAAGATCTGATTGGCTGGCTTTTAGTAATACAACATTCTAAAAGAGAAACAATGACCTTGACTTTTTCTTTCAAGTTCTTAAATTCAGTAGCAGTTTTTAACAAATCAATACCTAAAATGAAGGTATTGGTTTTTAAAATCAAATCTGTGAAGATAAGTGAAATCATCAGTAATGAACTTTGAAGAAAATTATGATTTTCTAATCCTAAGTAAATTTTCAAGAGAATTTGCCAATTTTATTGACTCCCTATCCCAATGATTTTCTTTCTTCAGAGAACCTACAAATCATTAGCAACTTCTGGGACAGGTGAAGAAACACGTGCATGCAAACATTTGGTTTCTTTATGCTGGTTGTAATTGCGCCAGGGGGACGAACAGCAACATGTGCAGTAGCCAAGACACTCTCAAACCACAGACCCAGTGCCTTCTGTTGACTACTTTAGCCCTTCTTCAGTGAACTTATTCTTCTCCTTTACTTCCTGGCTACTCAGGGTGTGGTCCTCAGATGAAGAGCATCAGCTTCACTTGAGAGCTGCATTAGTTACCTGCCATTGTGTAACAGTTTATCCCAATATTTATCAGCTTAAAACAACACACATGTGTTACACTGTTTCTGTAGGTCAGCATTCTGGGCACAGCTCAACTATGTCCTCTGCTTCACAGTCTCCCATAAGGCTGCAATCAGGGTGGCATCCCAAGGTCTGCAATGTTGTCTGAAGGCTTGACTGCCACCAACCCTGAAAACAGCCAGTTTGGGGACTGACCGAAGGAGTGCTGAATTCTTTACCTGCTTAGGGCACCCACATGTCTCAGGCTAGTTCTGTATCACCACAGTGATTTTTCTTTTCTTTTTTTTTTTTTTTTAACCTCAATGGTTTGATTGGATCACCTAATCCAATTCATCTGAACAGTTTCCAGCCTCCTTGCTTTTTCTCCTTCCTGACTACAATCCGCTTTCCCATAGCAACCATAATGATAATAAAAAATAAAATTAAAAAGCTGCGCACATGACATCCCTACTAAAACTATCCAATGACTTCCCATTATTTAGAATAAAATAAATTTCTGTAGAATTCACAAAGTCCCGTACGATCTAGCTCCTGCCAGACTTTGACTCCAACTCAGACTACTCATCCCCTTGATTATTACACACTAGATGTACTGGCCTTCTTTTGGACTCTTGATTTTCTCCTCAGGGTCTTTGCACTTGCTCTTCTCTCTGCTCCCAGATCTTCTCATAGTGGCTCCTTTTCCTCATTTAGGTTCTGGTCATGGAAAGTAGTCTCCATTCTTAATCGCTATCATTTAAGTTTCCTAATAGCATTACCCAAGATCTGAAATTCATGTTTGTTTACTCATGTTGTAGGATGTTAGAAAGGGGCTCTGACTTAGAATTTTATCAGAGACTCCAAAGGCCAAGCATGGTATAGGAGGTAGCAAGTACTCCTAGAGCCCCCCACACAGTAAGGGATGGAGAAGTTGGTTCTTCCTACAACAGCAATCACCCACCCATAGCCCATAAAAGAGTTTGGGGGATCTCAAGGGAGGATTTCCCAGGAGGGATCATTGTCAGTATGCTCTGCATGTGTGCCCTTCCCATGGTTGTGGGGAGGCAGGGGCTAACCCCTCTTTGAAAGAGACTTCTTGGAGGGCTTCTGAAGTACATACCCTGCTCAGGGTTGGATGCAGTTCTATGGACCCTGAAGCTCTACTACATTTGGGACTTCTTTAAAAAGAAGAACATAAAGTTACAAATAAAATGAGATATTAAAGTAAATATTTACTTAAGAAGAGAAAATAAACAATTTATATAATTTAAAAATATACCACAAACAGATATCACAGATGTCACACATCCAGAAAAATAAGATAATATTTTCTTTTTTAAAATATTTTTATTTGGTTATACCGGAACTTAGTTGCAGAAGGCGGGCTCCTTATTTGTGGCATGTGAACACTTGGTTGCGGCATGCATGTGGGATTCTAGTTCCCTGACCAGGGATTGAACCCGGGCCCCCTGCATTGGGAGTGCGGAGTCTTAACCACTGCACCACCAGGGAAGTCCCAAGATAATATTTTCTTAAAATGAACTGCCTGACACATCTCAATAATACTTTTTCTTCTGTGTTTTGGCTGCATGCTCCTCAATCACCTCTTCATATGACATTGACTGTGTACATTCCTGCCCAAGAGAGAACTTTTCTGACAATGAGCTTTCCAATGAGTCCTCTGCTTACAATGATACAAGTCAAATAACTAGACAACTCTCCACACACTAGCTTCTAGCTCTTTATATTTGAAACTTGTTTCTCCTCCGTTGTTAAAATATTTCCTGTAGGACACTTTCATATTGTTATCCAGCCCTGGCCTGGCACCTTTGTTTCATGTTGCAGGGCCAGTGAGCCCTGTGAATGGTAGGGAGGAGTATTCCCTACCAGGAAGCTATTCCTATACCAGGACAGCTAGCAATAATTTCACTATACATGGAAGTAACTGGAAATCATATAAATGTATCCCATTGAACCCAAACTGAATATATCCCCAATTCAACTTCCCCAGATTTCAGAATGGCTGAGAGCATTCTAACTCCACCCAGTATCACCCAGAGTGTTAGAGAGGAAGTCTGGAGTGGAAAGAAACAGCAATGATTCACTGGTCAAGGCTTTGTCAGACCCCTCCTAGAGAAGGGGAGATGCTCTAAATTAGTTTGAAGATCTGATCATTTCACTGGGCTAGGATTTTAAAAGTCAAAACAAAGAGAGCATTCATTTATTTATCCACTTATTATCTAAGAGGTGGGGGCAGGGAAAACGTTATTCAGCAAAGGGAGCTTATCTAGGAGAGATGGGAAAGAAAAAATACTTTCTATCTGCACCTATAGAATCCAGCTCATTCCACAGATGTGCCTTCTGTGTCTCTTAGAATCAGACTGCACCATGAAATGCAGGTGCCTTGTCTGCCCTGTTCACCACCGTATCCCCAGCCCATGGAATAGTGCCTGCCACGTAGCAGGTCCTCAATAAATATTTTTCAAATGGATGCCAGACTCGGAGTATACAAATATAAATAAGCTTCAACCCCTTTCCTCAAAGAACTCAGTCTAGTGGGTACTGCAGACAGGAAAAGAAATGATTTCAGTGCATCACGGTAAGCACTGCAGAGCACTGAGGGTGGCTGGGCAGCAGGGAAGGCTTCTTGGACAACATGAGATGAACCATGAGGAAAGATTAGGAGTTCAGGCTGGGGTGACAAGGTACAGACAGGTGTGCAGCAAGAGCACAGCACCACAGTTTTAGAGAATGCTAAGAATCTCAATGGGAAATGAGGCTGGAGAAAAGAGGCGGAGACTTGAACCGAAAGCTTATTTGGTAGGTGATGGGGAGCTGCCGAAGGGTTTAGGCCAAGAGTGGCGTTACCAGAACTGTATTTGACCACAATAACTTTGATGAGTTGGGAAGTGGTGAATTGAAGAGGAACAAATTCAGAAGCAAGGAGACCAGTTGGGCAGCTCTTGTTAATGACATGCTGACTGACCCCGGTCACAGGTGGTACAGATGGAAAGGTGGAATGGTTTGGAAAATAAGTAGGATGTCAACCAGCTGGATTTGGTCATTATTGGATACACATGGAGAAGGAGCAAGGCGTCTGTGCTGACTTCCAAACTTCTGGCTTCGGACCGAGAAGCTGGTGAAGCTTTGAGCTCAGAGGCAGGACATGTTTGTTAGGTAAGACAAAGTTCAGTTTTGGACTAGTTGGATGCATTTTAAAATTTACTGTCCTTTCTCTTTGTTACCATCCCATCCATCCCTTTTTTGTTTTTATACAGTTTATTCTCTAGTGAAACAAATCAAGGCATTTAATCCTTCTTTGTTGCTAGCTCCAACATCGGTTTCTCCACCCCCTGACTTTCTTCATCTATTCTTGTAATCCTTTTGCTGTTTTCTTGAGGTCTTTCTCTTTCAATCTAGGCCATGAGTTTATTTTTCTTTGTGTAATCCTAGAAATAATAGTTCATGCCAAAGCCATGACAAAATGGGTCTGAATCTGAAGACACAGATGACATCTGTGATTTTGCACACACATGTGTTTTTGCAGAGTTAATGTCTTAGGTACTGTTGCCTTTCTAGGGTGAAGGACAGCTATGACCCTTTGAAGCAGTAGGTTTGTCACCAACTTCCTGGTGTAGGTAGTTGCTCTGCCATTTATGACGGTGGTTAATTATCAGCCAGAGAGAAAGATTCCCCTCCCCCACCTTTTTTGGCCTTCTCCTGAATCGATCAAGTTTTATTTGATTATTTTCTTCTATCGTTTTGAAAATTATACTCTATATGCTTCTACCAATTAGCCTTAAATTTTCAACTCATGTGCTTGAGCATATTTTTCTAAAACCATATAGAGGTAAGCATTTAGTTGAAAGCAATGGAGCCAGACTGCTAGGACTTGAATCCTAGCTCCACACAGAGTGGTGTGTGAGTTGGGAAAGTCACAAAATCTCTTGATGCTTTAGTTTCTTCATCTGGAAAGTGGAGATGATAATAATGCCTAACTCACAGGGTTGTTGTGAGGATTAAATGAGCCAAATACATATAGAACACCTGGCAACAAGTGATAGGTTGACTTTCCAAGTTGTTACTTTAAACTATAACCTTTGAGAAAATAGATGATATAGATGAAAACGTTGGCATAAATGCAAAAGTATGCAGTAAATAAAATAAAATAGTTTATTCTTTAAGTCTGAGGACTTTTCTTGCTTATTATCCTAATATTCCATTTGGATTATATTTACTAACTTGGGACATCCAGTTGGATTGCTGGCATCCTTTCCAGTGTGCTCAGGGGAAACCTCGGGGGAGAGAGGTCATTCTCACTGTTAACACTATAACTTGGCCTATAGTGTTTTATTATTTTTTTAATTTAATTTTTATTTTATATTGGAGCATAGTTGATTTACAACGTTGTTATGGTGTTTTAAATGAACAAGAACCAGCCTTTGATGTTTATATTGAACCCCAGATGGTCCCATTTTTCTTTTTAATAGCTGAGTTAGGGATGCACTGTACAAGACCAGTTCATTTTTTTTTTTTTTTTTTTTAGCTGCGTTGGGTCTTCATTGATGCACGCAGGCTTTCTCTAGGTCCCCTTTTTCTGCCTTTGACCTTTGTGTGGTACCTAGAGCTGTGATAGTCATCTCATAACTACGAGGGAGCCTGTTCATAAACAGAGGTGGCAAAGAGAAAAGATAGGAAGAATCTTGACCCTTGATGATGTCACTGACCCTGAAATTAATCAACCCTGGAGCCTTGTTACCTTCAGGCTTCTTGTCATGTGAGATGATAAATCTCTTGTTATTTAAGCTATTTTTAGTCACATTTTCTTTTCTTTCTTTTTTTTTTTCTTTGGCCATACCACATGGCTTGTGGGATCTTAGTTCCCAGACCAGGGGTTGAACCTGTGCCCCATGCAGTGAAAGCGTGGAGTCCTAACCACTGCACTGCCAGGGAATTCCCTAGTCACATTTTCTATTACTCACAGTTGAAAGCATCCTGAAAATGTAAAATATTACATGTCCCATATTCTGTTTCATAAACTATTATGGGTTTATTATCAGTATTTTAAAATGATTAATATATCAATACAAATTTTAAAATTTGTCAGTTTTAATTTGTAATATAGCAAATATTAATAGTTACAACCTACATAAACAAAACTTTTGGGGTCTTTAATAATTTTTAATAGTGTAATGTTTCTAAGACCAAAAAGTTTGAGAACTACTGTATATATTATTTCATTATACAAATATACTACATTTATTTTAGCTGTTTTCATACTGTGAACATCTAGTTTGTTTCCAAATATTTGCTATTATAGCAAATACCATAGGGACAGTTTTTAAAAGTATTTTTAAAAGCTTTGTTATGGAAAATTTCAAACATATACAAAAGCAGAGAGAATAATATAATGAACCCAATGTTTCCATCACCTAGATTCAACAACCATAACATATGGATAATCATATATCATCCAGACCCTCCATTTTCCCCATCCAGATTTTTTAAAAACTTTTATTTATTTATTTAATTTTGACTGCGTTGGGTCTTTGTTGCTGCACACAGGCTTTCTCTAGTTGCGGTGAGTGGGGGCTACTCTTCGTTGTGGTGTGCAGGCTTCTCACTGAGGCGGCTTGTCTTGTTGTGGAGCATGGGCTCTAGGTGTGCTGGCTTCAGTAGTTGTGGTGCGAGGGCTCAGTAGTTGTGACTCGTGGCTCGTGGGCTCTAGAGTGCAGGCTCAGTAGTTGTGGCGCACGGGCTTAGTTGCTCCGTGGCATGTGGGATCTTCCTGGACCACGGCTTGAACCCGTGTCCCGTGCCTTGGTAGGTGGATTCTTAACCCCTGCGCCACCAGGGGAGTCCCAGATTATTATTTTTTTTTTTTTTGGCGGTACGCGGGCCTCTCACTGCTGTGGCTCCTCCCGTTGCGGACCACAGGCTCCGGAAGCGCAGGCTCCGGACACGCAGGCTCAGCGGCTCTGCGGCATGTGGGGTCCTCCCGGACCAGGGCACGAACCCGTGTTCCCTGCATCGGCAGGCGGACTCTCAACCACTGCGCCACCAGGGAATCCCCCAGATTATTTTTAAAACAATTCCAGGCATCATGTAATTTAATCTGTAAATATTTCTGTATATTCCTCTAAAAGATAAGAATGTTTTAAAAAACATAACCACAATACCTTATCACACCTAAAAGCATTTTAACACTTCCTTGATATTATTAACTACCCAATCAGTGTTCACACTTCACTGAATGTCTTCTTTTTTAGTACAATTTGTTTGAATCAGGGTTTGAATGAGGTTTACGTGTTGTAGTTGTTTCATAGGTTATCTTAAATCTCTTTTAACCTATGGTTTTCCTCTCTATCATTTAAAAAATCTCCTTTATTTCTTGTTGTTGACAAAACCAGGTTATCTTCCTATACGATTTCCCTGTAGTCTGCGTTTAGATGATTGCCCCTGTGATGTTGTTTGACATGTTCCTCTGGCCCTTATGTTTCCTGTAAACTGGTAATTAGATCTAGAGGCTTGTTCAGATAGAGATTCAAATTTCTTCAAGGAAGTGTGGTAAGACTACATTATAGGTGTTGATGTGTAATCCCATTAGGAGTCTAATTGGTGTCTGATTGTCTCTTTTTTTGTGATGTTAATAGAAATGCCTATATCCATTGGTATATGATGGACTGAAAAATGATAATATCTGAGTTCTAATATAGTCCTCCTCTGTTTCTTATCTGAAACTCTTATCCAAAAAAAGAAATTTCTCATTATTTGGTTATCCTGAAATAGAGATCATATAAGAAAAACAGAAAAATGCTTGATTTTACCCCCCTTTATTTACTGGTTTAAATAATAAGTTGGCTCCCTAGCATCCTCCCAAGGTGAATAATGATACTTTGTTTCATATCGTTTAAAAGGACTGACAATACCAAAGGGTTGTTGTGGGGATGGAGCAACTAGAGCTTATACACTGCTAGGGGGGATATAAATTGTTATAACTACTTTGGAAATCTGTCTTATGGTATCTTCTGAGGCCTATATATGACCCATCTAAACCATTCTATATAGGCAACCGAAATGAGTGCTATATCCACTAAAAGATATGTATAAAAATGTTTATAGCAGCACTATTCATAACAGCCTCAGACTGGAAACAACTAACCTGTTTATCAACAGTAGAATGGGTAGACAAATGGAGGTATAATCAGAAAGTGGAATAATATTCATAACAGCCTCAGACTGGAAACAACTAACCTGTTTATCAACAGTAGAATGGGTAGACAAATGGAGGTATAATCAGAAAGTGGAATAATACATATCAAAGAAGAAAAGAACAAGAGATTGCCATACACAGAAACATGGATGAACCTCACAGATGTAATGTCGAGTGAAAGAAGCCATACACAGAAAAGTATATACTGTATGATTTCATGTATATGGAACTCAAGAATAGACAAAACTAATTTATAGTGATAAAGGTCAGAATAGTGGTTATCTTTTGGGGATACTGTCTAGAAGGGAGTGTGAGGGTTTTGGGGAAGATGTTGGGGAAATGTTCTTGTAGCTACTAGAACTTACTATATGTATCAATGTTATGCTTCAACAAAAAGATTTTTTAAGACAAAATAAGAATATATATCTGTATTGCTTATATGCCTAAAGACATTCTGGAAGAAAACACCAGAAACTAATAACAGTGGTTTCGTGGGGATGGGATGGATGCTGGTGTGGAAACTGGACAGAATGGGTCAGGGCTGTGTGGGAGACGTTTTTCCCATGTAACCTCTCTCGTTTTTTAAATTGATATAGTTGACATAACATTATATTAGGTTCAGGTGTACAACATAATGATTCAATATTTGTATATATTGAGAAATGATCATCACAATAATTCTTGTTAACATCCATCATCGCATATAGTTACAATTTTTTTTCTTACGATGGGAAATAACCTTTCTATATTTAAAATGTTTTGAGTTGTATGAATATATTATTATCTAAAAGTTGGTTATCTTGGGACTTCCCTGGTGGTCCAGTGGCTAAGACTCCACGCTCCCAATGCAGGGGGCCCGGGTTCGATCCCTGGTCAGGGAACTAGATCCTACACTCACGCCTCAACTAAAAGATCCTGCGTGCCGCAACTAAAGATCCGCATACTGCAAGGAAGATCCCGCACACAGCAACGAAGATCCCATGTGCCGCAACTAGGACCCAGTGCAGCCAAATAAATAAATAAATAATTTAAAAAGTAATAATTATAAAAAAAAATTTTTTTTAAGTTGGTTATCTAGTAGAATCCTGTTTCCAGATGGATCCATCTCATTTTTGTCATGCAGGCATCTATTTCCCAGCCTTTTGCTCTTTTTCCAACAATCATGAAATCTGACATATGGAACAATTATTGGGAAAATTGACATTTTTGCTTTGAATGTTTTCTAAAAGTCCTAAACATTGAAGGCTCAAATATTCTACAAAAGTAGCATATTCAAATGTCAAATTGTTATAGATATGTTACTTATAGGAAATATTATATGTCTCACCCACTCTCGCTTTTGATACCCTGCAAGTACTGATTGAATTTGTCCCATTTGTCCTTGATAATAAATAAAATTAGCTGGAGTAGAACAATACTGACTACGAAATCTTTTCATTCTTTGTGATAAATGATTCCTCCCAAGACAGGACTTGTCTTGGTCAAAGTGCCAATACCCAATTGTAGACATCTTTAGAGTATGTGTGCCCTAGAGAGCAAACAGGTCTCAGTCTTCTAAACAACCCTCTCCCCTACTGACAGTGATACAATGAACTTGAAGGGGCCCATAGCAAAAGGGACACTAAGGACAGAGCCAGATAGAGTGAGAAAAAAGCACAAGGTAATTTCACAGTTGGTTCCACCAAGTAGAAATAACCAGTGTGAAAGTGATAAATTATAAAGATGGGGAAATTAGCCTAATCCATTTGCCAAAAACAAACAGAAAACCCCAAACTCCCAGCAACTTCTCCTGTCACATAGTTAATTAAAACTTGAACAAAAATTAGTCTTAGTGTATTTCCCCCTTGAACAAACATCATGATCCCTTTACAAATCTTCAATGGCATACTTTCCTTTGTTTTTCTTGAGAAACACCGTGACTCCCTTTCTTTTCAAATATTTATTAGACCTCTTTTCAAATGTATTTGATCAGAATCCTCTTTTCAAATAGTTTCTTTGAATTTTGATTACTTTTAATAAGGTCCACCTTCCCCACCCGTGCTGAACATCAGACATTTTATCTTCCCTGAGTGTCAAGAGACCCCTATGCCCTTGCTCCCAAGACAAATCTTGAAAGGGGTTTGAGGTCTACTCAGATGTAGAATAAAGCCTGTAATTTTGATATGTTAGGAAATGGGGTTTGGGATATTTTTACCTCTTATAATTCCATCGGTTGTCTTAGATCAACTGGGTGGTTGGGATCTGTTCCACTTGGTGTTGGCTGATGCTATGGTCTGAATGTTTGTGTCCCACCAGAATTCATGTTGAAATTCTAACCCCCAGGGTTATTAGGAAGTGAGGCCTTTGGGTGATTAGGTGCTAAGGCTAGAAGTAGAATGATCAGGTGTAGAGAATGCATTAGGATGTGCAGGATGGGGGTGCCGCTAACCCCCTGCCATAGAGTGGGCTGTTTTCTTAAAACTATGCCTATAGCCTGGCTATGCTGTTTACCCAACTTCTATGTAAATAAAGGAAAAATATAAATGTAGACAAAGAGGAAGAAGACAATTTTAAATGTTTGAGTAAATCAACAATAGAAGGATAGAAGATGTGGGATTAAGAATAAGTGTCTTGGGGGCTTCCCTGGTGGCACAGTGGTTAAGAATCCACCTACCAGTGCAGGAGACACGGGTTTGATCCCTGGCCCGGGAAGATCCCACATGCTGTGGAGCAGCTAAGCCTGTGCGCCACAACTACTGATCCTGCGCTCTAGAGCCCGCGAGCCACAATTACTGAAGCCCACGTGCCTAGAGCCCGTGCTCTGCAACAAGAGAAGCCACCGCAATGAGAAGCCCACACACCGCAATGAAGAGTAGGCCCCGCTCACCACAACTAGAAAAAGCCCACATGCAGCAACGAAGACCCAATGCAGCCAAAAGTAAATAAATAAATTTTTAAAAAAGGAATGTGTCGGGATTCCCTGGTGGTGCAGTAGTTAAGAATCCGCCTCCCAGTGCAGGGGACACGGGTTTGATCCCTGGTCCAGGAAAATCCCACATGCTGAGGAGCAACTAAGCCCATGTGCCACAACCACTGAGCCTGTGCTCCAGAGCCTGCGAGCCACAACTACTGAAGCCTGAGCACCTAGAGCCCATGCTCAGCAACAAGATAAGCCACCGCAATGAGAAGCCCACGCACTGCAATGAAGAGTAGCCCCCACTCGCTGCAACTAGAGAAAGCCTGCACACAGCAACGAAGACCCAATGCATCCAAAAATAAAATTAAAAAGAATTTTTAATTTTCTCTTCTTCAGAGAAAATTTGGAATTAAAAAAATATATGTTCAAATTCCAGTAGCGGGTCATGCTACAATGTATCTGACCTGTTGCCCTCAAAACAGTCAAGGTCGTCAGAAACAAGGAAGGTCTGAGAAACTTTAATAGCAGAGAGGAGTCTAAGGAGACATGACAACTAATTATAACGTAGCATCCTGGACCAGAAAAAGACATTAGACAAAAACTAAGGAAATCTGAAACAACTATGGACTATAGTTATTAATAATGTGTTGATGTTGGTTCATTAATTATAACAAATGTACCGCACTAATGTAATATGTTAATAATAGGGGAAACTGGGTATGAGGTACATGAGAACTCTCTGTACTATCTTCTCAAGTTTTCTGTAAATTTTAAAATGTTCTAAAAAATAAAGTCGACTAAAACAAAGTTGTTTTCTTTTTCCTTTTTTACCCAGCAGTAACCAAAATCTTACACAGAGAGGAAGTATTAGGTAATCAGTGATGTACTATGATCATTTTTACCTTGAGATTGAAAAGGCAACAGAAAAGTTGAAAGTGTTTGATTAATGAAGTTTAAGCAAGTTTCTAAAAAACTAAATTGCTCAAATGGCAGATTTGTGAATCTGGGGTTTCTTTTAATTCAAATAGTGTAATAAAGGCTCGTGATCAAGAAAGACTTTGACATCTACAAGAGAGACTAACTTCTAGACTTAATAAAATTGCTCTGGGCAGCCACTGCAGGCTCCAGCCTTGCTGCGGGGGGTTATGCTACGTCTGGCCCGCGGGGCCCTAGCTCGCATTGGGAGCCGAATCCTAGAGGGGGACAACATGCCAACTGCCAAGAAACTGGCTAACATTGGCTACAAGACCTTCTCCTCCTCCATGATGCTTCTCACTGTGTATGGGGACTACCTCTGCAGTGCCTGAGCCTACCACTATTTCCAGCCGCCCAGCTCCCAGTGCCAAGCTGCAGAAGAACAGAAGACCTCGGGAGTCTTGTAGAAATGGGGGGCTTTTTTCCTTGAGCAGAGACACCTGAGGCATGCTGTGGAAGGACCTCACCTGTAGTCATTTCTGAGTCAAGAGGACCAGGGCTTTAATGGTTTTCGAATCCTGCTGGGAAAATGTGCCCATGTTTTCTCTGGTACAGCCAGTTTGGAGAGGCTGTCGAATCATAACAGGAATGGGAGGGTGAGGCACACTTACAGACATTAAATATTTTGCCAAAAAAAAAAATTGCTTCGAATCAGAAAGAGTGCATTTATGGGAAATAGTGCTTATTTATGAAATATGTTTCTTAAAATTCAAGTCACATCATCGATGCATGTTTTTTTTCTAATTTTTTTCTTCCCCAAAGCAAAAAAAAAAAAAAAGCAAGAATAAGTGTTGGGTTCTTCAGATGATGGTGATTTATTATCCCCTTTTGTTATCCCCCTTTGTATAAGTTAATGAGACAAATTATAATGAAATCAAAGTGTTTTTTAACAGTTTCTAAACCTAAAGCGGAATATTACTTTTGCCTGAACAAAGGTTGAGAGGAGACTAAATCTAAGAAACTAGAACTAAGGTTAAAAAAAAAAAGTGGGGGGAGGAATAAATAGAAGTTAAAAATAATGAATCAATATGTGAGATATTTGGAGCCAAAAAGCAATGACACAAAATGGATGAGATTTAAAATAAAAGAGCCAAAAGCCAATAAGCTTTTGAAAATAAATGAAAAGATTAATATTTAATAAAAGTAAAAATTTAAGAGCAGAGTTGTGCTCACATATTTATGTACAAATATGCCCATCGATGCTGTGTATAAAAGCAGCAGGTTGTCCAACAATAAGAAAAGAATTGCAATGCTTATATAAAAAGGAAAAATGTATAAGTATTAAAAGTCATCTTTTTGAAGATTATTGAAAGACATTGCAAAATGTTCATAATAAAAATGATATTAAGTTTAACAAAGTGTATATACACTGGTTCCAATTTTTTAAATTATAAAATAGATATGTGTTTTCTCAAAATGCTAAACACAGAGTTACCATATGACTCAGCAATTTCACACCTAGGTATTTACCCAAGAGAAATGAAAACATATGTCTATGCAAAAACTTATACATGAATGTTCATAGCAGCATTATTCATAATAGCCAGAGTGGAAACAATGCAAATGTCCATCAACTGATGAATGGATAAACAAAATTTGATATATTCATAGAATATAATGTTATTCAGCAATAAAAAGGAAGGAAATACTGTTACATGCCACAACATGGATGAATCTTAAAACCATTATGCTATATATATGGAATCTAAAAAAAAAAAAGTGGTCATGAAGAACCTAGGGGCAAGACGGGAATAAAGACGCAGACCTACTAGAGAAAGGACTTGAGGATACAGGGAGAGGGAAGGGTAAGCTGGGAGAAAGTAAGAGAGTGGCATGGACATATATACACTACCAAATATAAAATAGATAGCTAGTGGGAAGCAGCCGCATAGCACAGGGAGATCAGCTCGGTGCTTTGTGACCACCTAGAGGGGTGGGATAGGGAGGGTGGGAGGGAGGGAGATGCAAGAGGGAAGAGATATGGGGATATATGTATATGTATAACTGATTCACTTTGTTATAAAGCAGAAACTAACACACTGTTGTAAAGCAATTATACTCCAATAAAGATGTTAAAAAAAAACAAGAAAACAAAAAAACATTATGCTAAGTTGAGAGTAGCTAAACACAAAAAAACACATATTGTATGATTCCATTTATACGAAATGTCAAGAAAAGGCACATCTATAGAGGCAGAAATTAGATTAGTGGTTCCCAGGGACTAGGGAGTGGGGAGTAGGGAGTGACTGCTAATGGTAGAGGGTTTCTTGTAGAGGTGATAAAAATGCTTTAAATTTAGATTGTGATGATGGCTGTGCAACCACTGTATATATGTCTATACACACACACACACACACACACACACACACATATGTATGTACATATATCAGTATATACAGTATAAAATATCAGTATATTTCAACAGTTTTTCTCTCTAGGTGGTGGAATCATGAGAGATTTTGTTTTTTTTTTTCTTCATTTTCCAAATTTTCTACAATGAAAAATGCCATTTAAAACAAATAAATGAGGGAATTGGTAACCAGTGCTACTCTGAATGTGAACTGGTGCTGGTCCCTAATTGTCACTGGTCTGAAACTAAATGCAGAAATTGAGAGTAAATACCTAGAAACTTTAAATAACTATTTTACATTGCTGTGATATCCAAGTGTATCATTGCTTTAGTTTTGTTTTACTAAAATATTGGTCCTCAGTGGACTGAGATTAAAAATAAAAATCTGGGGGCTTCCCTGGTGGCGCAGTGGTTGAGAGTCTGCCTGCCGATGCAGGAGACGTGGGTTCGTGCCCCGGTCCGGGAGGATCCCACATGCCGCGGAGCGGCTGGGCCCGTGAGCCATGGCTGCTGAGCCTGCGCGTCCGGAGCCTGTGGTCCGCAACGGGAGAGGCCACAATAGTGAGAGGCCCACGTACCGCAAAAAACAAACAAACAAACAAACCTGCTCCTTCACCACAGCGAGTTAGTGAAGCTCTGCCCTAGATAATTCCTTAATATCCTTTTCAGAAATGTCGAGATCAAAGGGTTGATCAAAACTAAAATCTAAGACATTAAAATAAGATATAAAAAATCATAACAGTACAAATGAATTAGAGAAAATTATGTTTAGAAGGAAATAAAAGCAAAAAGCTTACAGATTGAACAAAATGAATAGAAAAGTAGAAAACAAAACAAAACCACTGCCATCAACCTCTAAGCCTCGAGCTCCCAAACTAAAACACCAAAGGAAGTCTCCCATGTGCCCCTTGGTTATGGCTCTCACTGCTTGTTACAGGTGCTGGGTTTTTGCAGGGTTGGGAAATGGGAAAGGGGCTTGAGAACAATTTAAGTGCAAAAGCAGCTTATACAAACCCTGGGGTAGGAAAGTATGTCGTATTGCCTCTTCCCTGGGTTGGATTCCTGAGGTCAGGAAGGCTCTCAGGAACCGATGAATCAGGTCAGCTTTAACACTCTTCTCAGACATCTCAGGAGTGTAGAATCAAAACCGATCTGGTTTTCAAAGTCGGTGGAATTTGATCCTCACTGACCGTGTAGCATGGGGCAAGGCAGAAGATGCTCAAATATGAGGCAAGAACATTTTCCTCTGCCTGCAGCCGAGCTATACGCTTCACAAACCAGAAGGGTAGAATAGGACCCACAGGGATGATGGCTCAGTGGTGGCTGAATCCTCAACTCTGTATTCTTCCATCCTCACGAAGCCTGCAAGACAGAGGAACTTGTAAAATGTGGCCTAGGATGGGTGTATGCACGGGTGTTGTGGCTATCGTGGTTGAAGCCGGGAATGTATTTACGCAATTTTAGTGGTTATAATGTAATATTAACAGTACACTGCTTCTGACATACTCTCCCTCAAAGACATTTCAATTCCAGATGGATAGATACTAGCTATAAAGTGTTGCTAAATCTTTTGCAGTGAATTTGTAGGCTCTTCTGCTTAACTGGCATTTTGGAATTGGTGCCTGTCTCCTTAATGAGAGAAGTGTTGTCTTGGTGTCATCACCTCTGCCAAGGGCAGTGTTTCCTGTTGTCTAGCTCAGTGTTACTTGTTCCGTGAGAAACAACGGGGTGATGAATGGATTGCCTAAAAACCTTATCAAGCTGCAGTGACTTTCTGAAGTTTTCAACAGTTTCTGTGTGAAAAGGTTAACTGTGAATCATAAATAATGAAGGTTTCTCAACAGAATGTTTCTCTTGTGTGGACATTATATGTACTGACATACTAGCCATTTACCTTGATGTTTAATATCATTTTTTTCTTCCTTCCTCTAGTAAGAAGTGACAGGTTTTGGCCATTAAGGTAGAAGGAAAAAACTGTGTCAATCCAAGTGCCCTGTTAAATATCATAGCTCGATGTTGATGAGTTTCAGTAACTTCCACTTAGCTTTCCAAAATCTAAAATAAGACCTCCAAGCAGCCCCACTAGCTGGGGCAGGGAAAAAGGCTGCACTAATCTGATGAAAGAGAAAAGGTACTCATTTTATTCCACTTGTCCTTGGAGGCTAGAGGGAACATATCTGATGTTCACCAAAGTCAGGACATGGCTGATGGGCTCAGTGGCTCTTGTGTGAGGAATCAAGGAATCTCAGGTTAGGAATCGAGGGCTCAGAAAGGGAGGCAGTGTGATGCTGGTTACATTGTATTTTGGTCATGAATCTTGGATTGCAAGAGACATAAACCCCACTCAAACCAGCTTAAGCCAAAATGTTATATTAGCATTGGCTCATATAACTGAAAGCCCCACTTCCAGTCCACACTGAAAATCAAGGCTTCAAGCATGATTAGACCAAGCAGAGTCATGTACAATTTGTCTCTCTCCATACACCTCTCTCAGCCCTATTCTGTTCTGTGCCGATAGTTTCTGCAAATGTCTTGACATTGAGACTAACCGAGCTGGTTAGGTCACATGTTGACCCTTGAACTGTAGACTGTTCTGATCAGCCAGGCCTGGGTCCTGTGCTCATTCCTGATTTCCAAGTTCAGGCAGCTGTGACTTGTGGGTGCTCTGAATGTTCTCATCTTGATCCTGCAATTCAGGGATCATACTTTGTCAGAGGAGCTCACCAGATCACATGGATCAAGGCCTTAGGGAGGTGGCTGGGGATTTACATGCACCCTGGATCCATCTGGAGCACAAATTGCTGTGGAATCTGTTGCCAGGAGTCCATATCCTCTGGCCACCACCCCAAAGGAGACTGAAGGCAGGAGGGGGAGGCATGTCTGTGGCTGGAGCTGAACGGGACAAGGGTTTGGGATGCAGGCAGGTGACATGGTGTGTCACTGAGCGAAAGCAAGAAGGAAGGAAGGCCAGTGGGTGGTGATGACATCGTGGAAGACGGGTCCAAGAACCAAGTCTTGGAGGATTTAGAGGTGGGGACACGTAAAGGGCTGAGGTAGGGGGAGGACAATTACAGTGGGGAAACAAACTGAGCAAATGGATGGAGGTTGAAACAGATCTCTATGTGCTGGGTGTCTTGTTTCTCCCGTTCCTGCCTTGTACCAGGCCACTTTACAGATGAGTTACCCTTCGTTTTTTGCACAAATAATTTTTTTAAATTGTGATAAAATATATGCAACACAAAATTTACCATTTTAACCATTTTTCAGTGTACAGTTCAGTGACATTAAGTACATTCACATTGCTGTGTAACCATCACCACCATCCATCTCCAGAACTCTTTCACCATTCCAAACTGAAACTCTATATCCATTAAACAGTAACTCACCATTTCCCCCTTGCCCCAGCACCTGGTAACCACTACTCTATTTTCTGTATCTATGAATTTGACTATTCTAGGAATGTGATATAAGTGGACTCATGCAATATGTGTCCTTTTGTATCTAGCTTACTTCACTTAGCATAATGCCTTCACCTGTTCATCCACGTGTAGTGTACCAAAATTTCATTCCTTTTTAAGGCTGTACAGCGTTCCATTGTATGTGTATGCCACATTTTGTTTATCCACTTACCTGTCAATGCATACTTTGGTTGTTTCTACCTTTTGGGTATTGTGAATAATCCTGATATGAACATGGGTGTACCGTTAGGGTCCCTGCTTTTACTTCATTTGTGTATATACTCAGAAGTGGAATTGCTGGATCATATGGAATTCTGTGTTTAATTTTTTGAAGAACTGACATACTGTTTTCCACGGTGACTGCAGCATTTTACATTTGCAACAGCAGTGCACAAGAGTTCCAATTTCTCCACATCCTTACCAACACTTGGTTTTGTTTTTTCTTTGTTTTTTAATAATAGCCTTTTAATGGGGTGTGAGGTGATATCTCATTGTGATTTTGATTAGCTCCTTAATGATTAGTGATGTTGCATCTTTTCATGTACTTGTTGACCATTAGTATATCTTCTTTGGAGAAACACCTAATCAAGTCCTTTGCCCATATATGAATTGGATTTTGTTGTTGTTGAGTTATAGGAGTTCTGTATATATTCTGGATACTAATCTGTTATCAAATATATGATTTGCAAATATTTTCTCACCATTGGGTATGATATTAGCTGTGGGGTTTCTATATATGGCCTTTACTATGTTGGGGTCATTTCCTTCTATTCCTACTTTGTTGAGTGTTTTATCATGAAAGGATGGTAAATTTTGGTGAATGCCTTTCCTTCATCGAGATGATCATTTCCTCCCCTTCATTCCATTAATGAAGTGTATTAATGTGGTGTATTATGTTGATTTTTGTATGTTGAACTATCTTTGCATTCTAAGAATAAGTCCCACTTGGTCATGGTGTATAATCCTTTTAATATTCTGCTGCTAAATTCAGTTTGCTATTACTTTGTTGGGGATTTTTGCTTCAATATTCATGAGAGATATTGGTCTTTAGGCTTTTTTTTTTTTCTTTTTTGTGGTATCTTTGCCTGGCTTTGGTATCAAGGTAATGCTGGCCTTATAGAATGAGTTAGGAAGTATTCCTTTTTCTTCAAGTTTTTTGGATTAGTTTGAGAAACATTGATGTTTGTTCTTCTTTAAATGTTTGATAGTATTCCTCAGTGAAACCATCTGGTCCAGGACTTTTCTTTGTTGGGAGGTTGTTTGTTTGTTGATTCAGCCTGCTTATTATAGTTCTATTCAGATGTTCTATTTCTTCATGATTCAGCCTTGGTAGGTTTTTTGTTTCTAGGAATTTTTCCATTTCATCTAGGTTATTCAGTTTGTTAGCATACAATTGTTCATAATACTCTCTTAGAATATTTTTTATTTCTGTAGAATTGGTAGTAATGTTCCACTACCAATAACCTTTGAGCACATGCCTTCTGTGTATAAGGCACACTGTGTTAGGTTCTGTAGACCTATCTCTGAGTAAGATTCCATGGCATCACAAAGTTTACAGTCCAATGCATTTAAAATGTGATTTAGAGACCAAAGTTTGGTAACCTTCCAGTTTTCAGAATTTGTATTAACTATACTCTAATTATATTAACTATACATATTCAGAATTATGTTAACTAACAATTTAGGATATCTGTTCGCAAGCCGCATTCAGTGAAAGAAAGCCCTAACGATGCAGTCTTACCAGCCCTTACTTTTTGCTGCTACTGTATTCTTGCCAAAGGTCCCTGGTCTCAGAATATGTGTTATGTGCAGCAAACAATCTTGGAGACAGAGCCAACCAGCAAGAGTGCACTCTAGTCCCGCATTACTCTTTGCACCACACACACTCAAATTTAGGCACGGGGATGAAAAATTATACCTTTTTATTCAGGTATAATATCCACACCATAGTGCACATGAAGTGCACTAATCTTAAGCACACAGTCCGATGGGTTTTTATGTATATCTGGACCTGTGTAACCACCAGTAGGTAGATATAAAATATTACCATTGTGCGTTACTAGAATACATGAGACATGAGAAGATTGGGGCTCTTAAAATCTCGGTCTGGCAGCAGCATAGTGTAAGGAGGGTGAGACAGGCTCTGAGTCTTCATCTGGGAGCTTTAGCTGGAGGAAGCCTCCAAAAATTCTGCAAAAATGCACATTCATATGTTCACATATTCTGCAAAATCAGCTTTGGCCTGAGCCCTCCAACAAACTCTACACACACACACACACACACACACACACATTCATTCAACATTTATGGAATTTGCAGGTTCTGACTTGGTGGAGAATTCAAAGATAAAGAAATCAATGTCCCTGCCCCTCTAGAGAAGAGCCAGTGTCACTGCAGCCCAAAAACCCCCAGGGCTCACCTTCAGACTTTTTCAGACATGGTTGGCAGCAGCTGCCATACTCCTTATATCCTCCTGTTCTCAGAAAATCCTAGCACTACTCTCCCCGTCCTTGTCATGGGCATCACTTACTCACCTGAAGTTAGGTCAGGCGGGGGGTCATCTTTACTCTGATCTTCTTATTCTACTCCTGCTTCTTCAGCTCTGGCCTCCAGAGCTGCCACCTTTTTTGTACGTCCAGGAATTACGTCCGATGATGTGGGATCTGAAGGACGTGGGTTAGTTAGCCTGGAGAGAACACCATTATGAAGTCGATTACTGACCACAGGGCTGTGGAGAGGAATTATATAAGAAGGAAGTGGACTGATTGTTCATGGTCTGTGAAAGAAACAGTAACATAGGCTCAGGTTAAGAAAGGAGAGATGGTATTTCGAGTGTAGGAAGAAAATCCTTATCCAAAGCCACTCCAGACCTCGCAGAGGGGAGGACAGATAGACTGCCGCCCAGGGGGGAGTTTCGTGGTTCTTCTGACTTCAGGTGATGGGTGGGGTTGGCCTGGTGCTCTGATCCCTCTAACTCAACGGTTCCATGATTCTATGATGTCACTGCAGAAGGAAGAATGGGGAGCTGGGCTCGGCTCCAGCTGCTCCAATTCCTCTGTCGTCTGAATTCTGATAGTTTTGGGGTGAGGGGAGGTGGGCCGAGTCCCACGTGCCCCAGCTCAGTCTCCCCTCTAGCCACCTCAGCCCCTACCACGTTTGTGGAGAGAAATTAACCCGTGTGAGTCCACACCACCAAAGCAAGCAGAGCATATCTGATGAAGCGGATCCAAAGAACAACAATGAAAGCACCCTTTTATTCTTCTGTTGCCAGAAAATTTAAAGAACAAGAGAACTACATTCAAACTGAGCTGGAAAAGTATATCTGGACGATCTGTGACTGTGAGAGTGGATGAGTCTTCTAGCTAACCCTATGAGCTTTGAAACCACAGCATTCACTTTCTTCGTCATCCTTCTAATTTGCCTCAGTTGCATCTTCTTTTTATGGGTGGTTTTTTTAATATAAATGGTATAAATCCATGCTGATAAATTGGGATCAGATTTAAAGTCACTCTAGTAAATGTATCTAGAAATAATATAAAACAATTTTAAATGCAGCAAATAATAAGGCTGTAGCTGTCTGTTTTTCCTATTTCAGGGTTTTAGAAATGCTAATTTCCTGTTTAAAAGTGAAGTTCCTTTCCAAGCCTTAACATCAAGACCATTCTTTCTTTTCCAAATTTTTTCATTTTTGATTTCAGTTCCCAAAGCAGGACAGATGAAGAGACAGAAAAAGGTCCTTGTATAGATGCTAATGGAGGTGAAGATTGTACAGCTGCTAATACAGAGATGAACAATTCAGGAGACAAAGAAGAGTAGGTCTGCATCTTAGACTGTGGTAGAACGCCATTTTTGTGTGTGATAATGGTGGCTAAGATGTATGAATTTTAAAAACCTTCGGGCTTCCCTGATGGCTCAGTGGTTGAGAATCTGCCCGCTAATGCAGGGGACACGGGTTCGAGCCCTGGTCTGGGAAGATCCCACATGCCGCGGAGCAACTAGGCCCATGAGCCACAACTACTGAGCCTGCGCGTCTGGAGCCTGTGCTCCGCAGCGGGAGAGGCCACGACAGGGAGAGGCCCGTGTACCGCGATGAAGAGTGGCCCCCGCTTGCCACAACTAGAGAAAGCCCTCGCACAGAAACGAAGACCCAACACAGCCAAAAATAAAAATAAATAAATTAAAAAAAAAAAAAACAAGAACCTTGCTGATTGATTTTCTACGACTCTTGTACCCACGAGGCCTGGCATTCTTGTCCAGAGACAGGGTAAAGCAGTGGTGGACACACCCTTAGGAAATGGAGAGGATGTGAAAGATGAAGAGGAGGACAAAATAAAAGAGAAGCAAAGGGCTGAGAATGCTGGAGAAAATGGTCAAGAGGTGATGGGCTTTTCTACTCTTAAGGGGCATTTAGAGTTTGATTGAAGAAGAGGTAAATTCCTTGGCTAGGTATAATGAAGGATGGTCTTGTCTGTAACTTAGGTTTGTATCTGGAAGGAGTGCAATGTTCACAGTCATCTAAAACAGTCTTCTTAGCTTATTGCTTCATTTTGTTAAGTCAGTTACACACGCCATGCCTGGACACTTGTTCCATCGTCATTCTTACATTTGTGGTTTTCTTAATAACTCCCCTTCATTTTGCTTTACTCAGAATCCTAAGATGTTAGAGGTGGAAGAGGCCTTGGAGATCATTTGGGGATCCAACGCTCTCATGTTACAAATGAGAAAATAAGATGCATTGTTCAAAGTCACTTCTCCGCCATGGCTGAGCTCAGGACCAGACCCCAAACACCTGTTCTACTTCCAGGCTCCTTCTACAACAGCCTGTATACATTGCCAGGGCATTCTTGAGCTCCATGTTTGGGGCTCCCTAATAAGAACAACTCACGTGCCCTCCCAACATAAGACTCATGGCCAGTTGGAGACAGAATGATGGTCCAGGTGGCTCTTGGGTTTGACTGCTTTGTAGAGAGAATAACACATGTCACCAACGGCTATTTGAATATAGCAATGTGTGCTTTTATAACCATAGAAATATGAAAATTAGATCATGATGGATTACTACTGCTTTCCTATATCATTTAGAAATCCTTTTTCTGTTTCTCACTAACAAGGTACATATAACCTATATTTTTAAAAGCAGGGCTCTTGCATTCATAAATTGATCATTTATACTATTCCATTCTCTTACAGAATGACTATTTGCAAAAACCACCCATACCTGTCACTGGAAGTCCTTCAGTTGTTGATAACCATAAAAGACCTTTAAAAGGAGTGACATTTTCTAGGGAGGTAATTGTTGTGGACCTTGGAAAGGACAATCCTATAGCTCGAAGCTGTACTCGATTACATAAAGAGAGAAAATGAAGCTCAAAAAAGGCTGAGAGTGAAAGAGATGCAACCTTAGACTAACAATGAAATGGCTGGGGGTACAAAATCATGTGGAAAGAGCAAAATACTGGGGAATTAAGTAAATACAGATAGTATTTCACCTTTTTGCAAAAGAGGTGGAGTATGTGCAAAATTCTATAAGTAGAATACCCAGAGCTTGAATACAGATTTTTTTTAAAAACTCAAATCTGAGCTCAAGAAATTGATTGTATTGTGTCCTTAAAACTTTGTCTACTCAAACACTGTTCTAACATGTGAATAAAGTTATTTGTGTTTGTGCAGATGTCTTTTAGGTAAATAATATTCAAGGGGGACTTTGGAAACAGCACAGGTTCTTGATGCTTTGATCACAGACATTTATGACCAAATAACATTACTGCTATCATCATGGAAACTTTCATGTAGCGTCTCCTACTATATAATTCCCTTTGAATTCAGTCCTGAAACCTTTCTTGTCCTGACAACTGCTTTTTAAGATCGATACCAAAACAACTACCATCAACCGACAGAATATCCTGTTACTTAGGCAAATCCTGAGATTATACTATTCTTGATTTCAGTAGTTTAAAATTTCCTTTTCATATGTGGAATATGACAGTACAGACCAGTACAACATCATCCAAACCATTGCAGTAAACATCTGTAAGATACGTAAGGGGCTATGAGAGAGGTAAAAAGCAGAAAACATAGCATTTGATTCAGGGGCCTAGCGCATTGTCATGTATACGGCATACGCTTAATAAATATTTATTGAGTGATTGGGAGAATAAGTGATAAAATAATTTAGAATGTGTGATTAATGCTAAATGGGGAGTATTGACACCCTTTGATGGGGAGAAGTCCCTGTGGTCTGGGACCATTCCACTGTGGGGAGGAGAAGGGACTTAACGGAATGGAAAGATTGTCCAGTACAAGCAGAGGGAAGAGTGTATTTCCAATGGCGACAGGCACAAGCCAAGGCAAAGAGGTGAGAAAGCGTATTGAGTTTGGTGGGCACCAGTTAGCTGGAGCCAGGCTGGCATTGAGGAGAGTTGAAAGGTAACAGCAAAGTGTAGTGAGGGGTCAGAGTAAGGTAACCCTGAGGATCCCAGACTAGAGGTATAGGGTGGAGAATGGAGTAAAGCAGTGTGCACTGGGGGAGGGAGGGGGTCTACAGAAGTATTCATTCAGAGCCTGTGAGTTGTCTACAGGCACTTAAAAATATTGATCTTTCACCTGATGGTAACATTAAATTTTTAAAAAATTTTTAATTGTAAACTACACAGTTGCATGAGCTGTTTATATATTTTGGAGATTAATCCTTTGTCCATAATACACAGAAAATTTACCATCTTAACCATCTTAAGTGCACAGTTAAGTAATATTAAGTACACTCCCATTGTATAGCTATCACATCCATCCACAGAGCTCTTCATTTTGCAAAACTCTAACTCTGTACCCATTAAACATGAACTCCTCATTCCCCACCACCCCAGCCCCTGGTAACCACCAATGTACTTTCTATCGCTACGAATTTGACTAAGCACCTCATACAAGTGGAATCACAGTATTTGTCCTTTTGTGACCAGCTTCTTTCACCCAGCATAATGTCCTCAAGTTTTATCCATGTGTCAGAGTTTCCTTCCTTTTATTGCCTGAATAATATTCCATGTGTATGCATATCCCACATTTTGTTTATTCATTTGTTTATTCATTTATCTTTTGATGGACACTTGTATTGCTTCACCTTTTGTCTATTGTGAATAATGTTGCTCTGAATATTTAAAATTCTAAGAAATTTCAGACATAGCTAGATGACCATTTATAGCTGAGTATTCCCATATGATGTCATGGTTTCATTGCCTGTATATAAGTCCATATTTATAAAACCAAGTTACTTTGTCATTAACAAGAAAAGAGTAGAGAAGGAATGAATCCATAAATGATGCATCTATGTCAAAGTGAAGGCCAATTTCCTGACTGACTGTACTAGCTGAGGTTTTGTAAAACTTCCAGTAGAAGAAAATAGTGGGAAAATTGGCTATCAGTGCCCATGATAGTACAGGCACATGGAATTCCAGAAGAGCCAATCCATGGTGCCACAACTATGGGGTGAATCAAATTAACTAAATGTTAATTTGAATTTTATTAGTTTTATACTTTTGTTTGTATTTTATTTGTAAATTTGTTTTCAGTTTAGAATTGAATGAGAGCTCTAAGAATGAGTTGATGTCCAGTTTTATGTTTCTACATGGTTTAAAGTAACACTGTATAATAAACAATTTAAGGCAGTTAAGGTAGGGGGTGTCCCCGAGAACTCTTCTACAGGATTAGGTTATTGATGAGTAGCAACTTGGAGGTGAATGCATGTTACTCTAGTGACAATTCAGGGTTGAAGGATGAGGGTCTGGAATAGGGAGGTGGCAGAACACCAGGAGTAAAGAATGTCAATTTCTGGCTAGATATGGGAAAAACGAGAGGACACAAAAGTGACTCCTGAGTTTGGATATCTGACTGTCAGAGATAGGAATGTCCAGAGAGGTGACTAGTTGAAGGGATAGCTCTGCCAAATTTGAGGTGTCCACCAGAAATTCAACTGAAGATACCCAGGGGGCAGCAAAGCGGTAGGACTCCCCGTTTCCATCTGCTAAGCTATGGCTCCAGTTAAAAGCTGAGCTTTCCTTCTCAATGCCCATTGGTGTTTCTCTTGTAGAAGTGGGATCAAACTCATCACCTTTCCTCTTTAATTAGCTGTGGACTCAGGGACCTTCTTCAAATGATTACCCAAGCAAGACGTATCACCCAAAAGCCAAAAGGGAAAAAGCTTGGTAAATTAGGGTATTTTTACAAAAACTTCTGTTTAGGAAAAAGTAAAGTCAAAAGACAAACAGCAAACTGGGAAAGCCTATTTAAAAAAAAAAGTTTTATATTTAAATCATTTCAAATTTACAGAAAAGTTGCAAGAGTAGTACAAAGAACTGTATGCTTTCACTCAGATTCCCCAGTTAACAGTTTAACACATTTGTTTTATCATTCTCTCTCTCCATAAAATTCATGCTTAAAGCATTTGAGAGTAAGATGCAAATATACTATATCAGTCAGCCTTAGCACTTCAGCATATATTTCCTACAAACTGGGACATGCACATAACCAAGGCCATCCATCAATTAACGTTGATACACTATTGCCATCTAATTGACAGGCCTCATTCAAAATTTGCTGGTTGTCCCAGTTATATTCTTTATAGGTCAAGGATCCAGTTCAGGATAATGCTTTCTGTTTAGCTGTCATGTCTCTTTAGTCTCTTCAATTTGGACCAGTTCCTCAGACTTTCCTTGACTTTTCTGACCTTGACATTTTTTTTTTTTTTTTTGCGGTACGCGGGCCTCTCACTGTTGTGGCCTCTCCCGTTGCGGAGCACAGGCTCCGGACGCGCAGGCTCAGCGGCCATGGCTCACGGGCCCAGCCGCTCCGCAGCTTGTGGGATCTTCCCGGACTGGGGCACGAACCCGCGTCCCCTGCATCGGCAGGCGGACTCTCAACCACTGCGCCACCAGAGAAGCCCCTGACTTTGACACTTTTGAAGATTACAGATCAGTTACTTTGTAGCATTTACCTCATTGTTGGGTTTGCCCGATGTTTCTTTCTTTCTTTTTTATAAAGACTTTATTTTTTAAAATAAATTTGTTTTTGGCTGCATTGGGTCTTCATTGCTGCGTGCGTGGGCTTTCTCTAGTTGCGGTGAGCGGGGGTTACTCTTCGTGTGGTGCGCAGGCTTCTCATTGCGGTGGCTTCTCTCGCTGCACAGCGCGGGCTCTAGAGTGCAGGGTCAGTAGTCGTGGCGCAGGGGCTTAGTTGCTCCACGGCATTTGGGATCTTCCCGGACCAGAGATCGAACCCGTGTCCCCTGCATTGGCAGGCGGATTTTTTTTTTTTTTTAAATGTATGTATGTATGTATGTATTTATTTTTGGCTGTGTAGGGTCTTCGTTGCTGCGCACAGGCTTTTTCTAGTTGCGGTGAGTGGGGGCTACTCTTCGTTGCAGTGCGCGGGCTTCTCATTGCAGTGGCTTCTCTTGTTGCAGAGCTCGGGCTCTAGGCGTGGGCATCAGTAGTTGTGGCACGTGGGCTCAGTAGTTGTGGCTCGCAGGCTCTAGAACGCAGGCTCAGCACAGGCTTAGTTGTTCTGCGGCATGTGGGATCTTTCCGGACCAGGGCTTGAACCCATGTCCTCTGCATTGGCAGGCGGATTCCTAACCACTGTGCCACCAGGGAAGTCTGCCTGATGTTTCTTTATGATTAGGTTCAGGTCATATATCTTTGGCAGGAATATTCCATAGGTGATCCTGTGATCTCAGTGCATCATATCAGGAGGCATGTGCTGTCATATGTATTGATGTAATTTCACTTTTACCACTAGGTTGAGATGGTGTTCGTCAGATTTCTCCCCATCAAGTTAATAAGTAGTTTTTACTTATTAATGAACAATATTAGTTGGAAGTCTACTGAAAGGAAGGCTCTCCCTTCTCTCCTAATTCATTCATTCATTCTTTCAATATATCAGTATGAACTTTTAGATTCCTGTTTTATTCAGTGGGTTGTAATCCTTTACAATCATTATTTATTTGGATGCTCATATGTTTCCAGATATGGCCAGTGGGGACCCCTTCAAGTTGGCTCTTGGTCCTTTAGACATACTTAAGCACCTTGCTATACAAGATGTTCCAAGCTCATCTTGTACTTTGCCCCAGACCCTGAATCCGCTATTTCTTTAAGGGAGACTGGTATTCCGAAAACAAGATCTGCACACTAGGTATGCTCATTACCCCTGAGTTATCATTGTTTCTAGACTCTCTCAGTGAACAGAGGTAGGAAATATATGTATGTACAAACACATAATACACATATATGCAGACATATAATATGTATTAATTATCTATTGCTATGTAACAAATTACCCTCAGTGACTTAAGTAATTAATAATTCTGTATTGTCTCTCATGGTTTATGAGGCCAGGAACTCAAAGTGGGTACAGTGGGGAATGACTTTCTCTGCGCCATGATGTTTGGGTCCCTGGGGCTGCAGTCCTCCAAAGGTTGTTCATTCACATATGTGGCAGCTGCTGCTGGCTGTCAGCTCAGGAGCTGTCACTGGAACACCTATGTATGGCCTGTCCATGGGACCCTGGCTTCCTCACAAGTTGGTGACTGGGTTCCAAAGTCAAGCAGAGAGAGAGAGAGAGAGAGAGAGAGAGAGAGAGAGAAGGTGAATGCCGTATCCTTTTCATGACCTAGTATTGGAGGTCACCTAGGCATTAAGTTCAGCCCACATTCAAGGGCAAGGAGATTATACTCTACCTTTGAATGGAAGAGAATAAAAGAAAAACCCACCAAAATGTGGACCTACTTTATTTATTTATTTAATTTATTTTTGACTGTGTTGGGTCTTTGTTGCTGTGCAAGGGCTTTCTCTAGTTGCAGCGAGCGGGGGCTACTCTTTGTTGAGGTGAGCGGGCTTCTCACTGCGGTGACTTCTCTTGTTTCAGAGCACGGGCTCTAGGTGCGCAGTCTTCAGTAGTTGTGGCTCGCGGGCTCTAGAGTGCGGGCTCAGTCGTTGTGGTGCATGGGCTTAGTTGCTACCCAGCATGTGAGCTCTTGCTGGGCCAGGGCTTGAACCTGTGCCCCCTCCATTGGCAGGCGGATTCTTAACCACTGAGCCACCAGGGAAGCCCTGGATCTACGTTAAAACCACCAAAATATCAATATCTATAGCTATCTATCCTTACGAAAGATCATGAGCTTATACCAATACTTCCAATTCCAATCCAGCAAGGTCTACTCTAGCTACACCTGCTCCATAATTTCCTTCTCCAGTAGTGAGAAACCTGGTTCCCATTATGCTCCATTCATTTATGCATTTTATCAATCCCACTGTATGTCACTATTCCACCAAACACAGGGCCACATATCCTTGGCTCCAGCACCATTGATTTTGGTGATTATTATGCTGGAAAAGCCTATTTTTTAATAAAATTAAAAAAATTTTTATTTTATATTGGGGTATAGTTGATTTACAATGTTGTGTTAGTTTCAGGTATAGAACAAAGTGATTCAGCTATACATATACATATATCCATTCTTTTTCAGATTTTTTCCCATGTAGGTTTTACAGAATATCGAGTAGAGTTTCCTGTGCCATACAGTAGGCCCTTGTTGATTATCTATTTTATATATAGTAGTGTGTATATGTTAATCCCAAACTCCTAATTTATCCCTCCCCTCCACCTTTCCCCTTTGGTAACCATAAGTTCGTTTTCAAAGTCTTGAGTCTGTTTCTGTTTTGTAAGTAAATTCATTTGTATCATCTTTTTATTTTTTTTAATATTTATTTATTTGGCGGTGCCAGGTCTTAGTTGCGGCACGCGGGATCTTTGTTGCCATGTGCGGGATCTTTAGTTGTGGCATGCAGGATCTTTTGTTGCGGCATGCAGGATATTTTGTTGTGGCATGCAGGATATTTTAGTTGCAGCATGTGGGATCTAGTTCCCCAATCAGGGATCGAACCCGGGCCCCCTGCGTTGGGAGTGCGGAGTCTTAACCACTGGACCACCAGGGAAGTCCCTGTATCATCTTTTATGATTCCATATATGTGATGTCATATGATATTTATGTTTGTGTGACTTCACTTAGCATGATAATCTCTAGGTTCATCCATGTTGCTGCAAATGGCATTATTTCACTCTTTTTTAAGCCTGAGTAATACTGCATTGTATATATGTACCACATCTTCTTTATCCATTCATCTGTTGATGGACATTTAGGTGGCTTCCATGTCTTGGCTATTGTAAATAGTGCTGCAATGAACATAGGGGTGCATGTATTTTCTCGAATTATGTTTTTTTCCAGATATGTGTTCAGGAGTGGGATTGCTGGATCATATGGTAGTTCTATTTTTAGTTTTTTAAGGAACCTCCATACAGTCCTGCATAGTGGTTGTACCAATTTTCATTCCCACCAACAGTGTAGGAGGGTTCCCTTTTCTCCACACCCTCTCCAGCATTTATTGTTTGTAGACTTTTTATGATGGCCATTCTGACCAATGTGAGGTGATACCTTACTGTAGTTTTGATTTGCATTTCTCTAATAATTAGTGATGTTGAGCATCTTTTCATGTGCTTTTTGGCCATCTGTATGTCTTTGGAGAAATGTCTATTTGGATCTTCTGCCCATTTTTTTTTTCTGCCCATTTTTTGATTGGATTTTTTTTTTTGATATTGAGCTGTATGGGCTGTTGGTATATTGTGGAGATTAATTCCTGTTTGTTGCTTCGTTTGCTAATATTTTCTCCCATTCTGTGGGTTGTCTTTTTGTTTTGCTTATGGTTTCCTTTGCTATTCAAAAGCTTTTAAGTTTAATTAGGTCCCATTTGTTTAGTTTTGTTTTTATTTTCATTACTCTAGGAGGTGGATCTGAACAGATATTGTTGTGATTTATGGGAAAGAGTGTCTTGCCTTTGTTTTCTGCTAATAGTTTTATAGTATCCGATCTTACATGTAGGTTTTTAATCCATTTTGAGTTTATTTTTGTGTATGTTGTTAGTGTTCTACTTTCATTCTTTTACATCTAGCTGTCCAGTTTTCCCAGCACCACTTATTGAAGAGACTGCATTTTCTCCATTGTATATTCTTGTCTCCTTTGCTATAGATTAATTGACCATAGATGCATGGGTTTATTTCTGGGCTTTCTATCCTGTTGCATTGATCTATATTTTTGTTTTTGTGCCAGTACCATACTGTTTTTTTTACTGTAGCTTTGTAGTATAGTCTGAAGTCAGGAAGCTTGATTCCTCCAGCTCTGTTTTTCTTTCTCAGAATTGCTTTGGCCATTTGGGGTCTTTTGTGTTTCCATACACATTTTTAAATTTTTTGTTCTAGTTCTCTGGGAAAGCCTATTTTTAAGAACACTTATTACAAAAGGATGATGTCCATATTTATAAAGAAATTATTAAGAGCACTCAGGGGCATAAGAATTATTTTACCCAAAGGAATAAGAAAAGTATAAATTACTTAATTTTAAAATGGGCAAAGAGGGGAGTTCCCTGGCATTCCAGTGGTTAGGACTCGGTGCTTTCACTGCCAGGGCCCAGTTTCAATCCCTGGTCAGGGAATTAAGATCCTGCAAGCTGCATTGCATGGCCAAAAATAAATAAAATTAAATAGGCAAAGATAATATGTATAGGCAGAAAAATAAATGGCCAGAAATTTTAAATGCTCATCCTGATTTCATAATTAAATTCAAATCAAAACAATAAGGTGTGAATTTTTTAATCTATCAAGCTGTCAAATATTAGAAAGATGGATAACACTGATAAAGGGATGGAGAAAAGCATAAATAGGTGTATAAGTTGGTAAGTCTCTCTGGAAGATAACTGGGCAGTTTCTGTCAATATTAAGCACCTTTTGAGCTAGCAATCCCACTGCCTGGAATTTACTCTATGATACACTTGAAAAACTTTACTAATGTATAAACTTGTTGGCTTTCTCTAGCAAGTTCTCAGAGACAGGCAGCCAGAATGAACAAGAAGATGAGCAGGGTTTTGGCAACCTTATCCTGGAAAGGGCATGCCATGACTTCAGCTGTACTCTATTCATTGGAAACAAATCGCTAGGTCCAGCCCACACTCAAGGGAAGGAGATACACAAGGACATGAAGGCCAAGAAGCAGAGGTTGTTGATGGTCATCCTAGAGGCTGTCTACCAGAGTCTCTGGTCGGTACTGCCTTGGTTGACTGGGCAGTCCTCTCTGGGAGAACTTGACTTCAATAGAGGTCAAGGGCACTGCCAATTGAAGATGCCCTCTGATTTCAGAGCTATTAAAATGTGTGATGTGATTATAATGCTATGATATAATGTACTGGTAGAGGGAAGTGTGACTCTCTGAGAGGTGAAGGAGACATCAAAGAAAGTTTTGCAGAGGAAAATATTAGAGCAGAGTCTTGGTGAAGGAGGCGAGAGAGGAAAGGCAGAGGGTCTTGAAAGTGCAGAGGTACAGATGTGTTGGAGAGCCCCAGAACATGTGGCTGCTATACAGGATGCAGGCAGGGAGTCACTGAAGAATGTAAAGCAGAGCTATTATATAATGCTTTTGTTAGAAAGATTGCTATGGAGGCCGTGGAACATAGATTGGAGAGGAAAGGAACTAGTGGGGGCAGGGAGACCATTAGCAAAGACATTGTAAAGAGCCATGCAGTAAAAAGTGAAGACCCAGAGCAAAATAGGGTGGGATGGAATAAAGAAAAAAATGATTCAAGAAAAACACTGAAGGTAGACTTGATAGGCTGTCAACTGTGAGGGATAAGCAAGGTTGCCTTATTGTATAACTTGTTGTGAAGTGTAGACAGCACCATGGACGGTGCCCCCTTGAGCTATGTGGGGTGGAGCTCTGGAGACAAGGGCAGGGTGGAGCACAGATGAATAGACCATCCAGCCCTTGGATGATAGGTGATGTTGCCCACAGGCCTACAGAGAGAAGCCATGAGGGGAAAAAGAGGAGAAGCAGGCTCAGGGACGTGGCAGTGAGCCAGGACTTGTAAGTTATTCTCCAAATGTCCATTCTACTCGTCTTCCTTTATTAACAACTCCATCCTCTATATTTTATCTGGGAGTGTGTGACTAAGTTATGGCCACTGAGGTGAGCATAGCAGTGATGTCTCAATTTCTGAGTCATGCCCTTGAAAGAAGAGAAGCACACCTGCCTTTTATCTTTCCCTCTTCCTGCAAGTAAGAATAGGGAAGTGGTTGTGAGCCATCTTTGACAAAGCAGATGAGGGTAGCATCTCAGAAATGGCAGAGCAACAACATACAATCTGAAAGCCCCACACACCCAGCTTCCACTGGTCCTAAACCACTAGTGAGAAAGAAATAAACTTCCAACTGGTTTAAGCCACTTTGGGGGATGGGGGATGGGGGATGGGGTAGGGGAGAGTCTTGCTACAGAAGCCTGGTTTGTATCCTATTAGAGAAGCTATGTAAAAGTGGGGTGTAAAGTGACAGAGGAAAATGTACCTCTCAGATCTCCTGGGCAGGATATATAATTGAGGGTCAGCCCTGCTGCTGTTCTCTGAGTCACTGCTGCATTTGTGCCAAGGCTACCCTCAGGGTGCTCCTAACTAATGTCTGAAATGGCAAGGATACCATTACTGCAAGATGCAGGACTCCCTTGACAGGAATATTGCCTCTAGGAGTCGCCTGGCTTGGCTGGTAAATCTAGAAGTGTCAATTGAGGAGTGTTTGGAGTTTGGTGGTAGCTTGTGTTTGGGAGTAAAGGAGACCAGCCAGGGAGGGTGAGGATAAGACAAAAACATTTTTAACTGCTTCCTTCATGCCTGGAACTGTTCTAAGAGCTTTAGTTGTATTAATCCCTTTACCTATGAGGTTGGGTGGCAAACACTGCTGGTTTTCCCCCCAATATCTCTTCTTCCCTTCTTTGGGAACAGAACTTCCAAATGTTGGCTGGGCACATGGCTGACTAGAATAAGGATAATACTTCCCAGCCTTCTTTGCTAGGTGTTGCCATGTGACGTGTTCTGGCCAATAGGATCTAAGCAGAAGTGCTGGGATATGTCTTACAAGTTGAGGATGTACTCTTGGTTTTTCTTCTTCCTTCTGGTTAGAATGTGGTTGTGTTGACTGGAACTGGACCCTAATATGGAAGCCATGTGGTGAGGATTGCTAATGTAAGCTCAGGTCCCTGATGATTGTATATCTTCCATATTCACCATGGACTGCCTATTTTTACATGAAAGGAAAAGGCTATCTTGTATTATTCTGTTACTGCTACTTTGTTACTAGCAGTTGAATCTAATGGTAATACAGATAGGTAGTAATACTATCCCCATTTTACAAAGTACAAAGAGGTGATGAAGTACAAAGAGGTTAGGGAATTTGCCCAAGGTCACTCAGCTGGTAAGTGGCAGAGTCAAGACCTGGATCCAAGCACAGGGCTGCAGAGCCTGCCAGCGTGGTCTGATACTGCTATGGGAGATACAACTCAGAACACATTTCCTTCACATTGGTGTAAAAAGACTCTTCACTCTGGCTTTCACACCTTCCTCAAAATGTCCTCATTTTAGTCTTAGTGCCCATTCCATTTGTGTCCAGCCTACTTCCCCCTAGTTACTTTCCTGACTTTCACATCTTTGCTAATGCTTTTCTTCTTTGGTCTGGACCGACCTCTCCCATTTCTACCTTCAAAGCCCAGTTCTCTCCTTTCATATCTCTTCAACCAACGTCTTCTTTTACTCCTATGAAATGATTCATTCAACCAATATTTTTTCCCCCTATGTATTAGGAATGACACTACTTATATACCATCCTGGGAAGAATCAAGAAAATAGTCACTCAAGTCACTTTGTGTTCTGCAGTTCATATGAGGAGCCCTAGGTGAAAAAGGCTAATAATAGCCATGCAAACTGAAGTTAGAGAGTATAAAAGACTTGCTCAATCTACAGCATATGGAAAAGCTAAAGACGGGAAATTCCTGTGCTAAATAGTCCCTAGTGTTATCATATAAACTCATCTATGGGAACCATGATAAAATAAATCCTTTTAATTTCTCCCCTTCTTACCCCTGCCCCCATTCATGCAACCACTATTTGTTGAGATCTGCTGTGTGCTAGGCACTGGGGATTCTACAATGCGCAAAAACAGATCAACAGTTAGTTGTAAGCTATCATACTTACCTTTGTGTTTGCTGCAACAGTGGCTTTCAAACACTAAAAAAAAAACCCAAACCAAAACAACAACAAAATCACTCAATATAATCATAACATACCCCACACATGTGATGATTTAAGAAGCTATGTTTACCTTTACCACATGTAATCACTCTAGTATTTAAACTCTATTCTCTTTCATTGAGATAACACTGATGGTGGATGCCTGTTGAACTGTTTTTACAGCCTACTAATAGGTTGGAAAGACAGGTTTGAGAAATATTCGTTCCCTTTTCCATTCAGTTATCCAAACAAACATTTCCTGGTGCCTACTGTGTGCTGGGCACAGCTCAGAGCCCGAGAGCAACACAGGCTCGCAGCGCACTGTGAGCTCTGGCGGGGTGGGGGGCAGGCGTGCATACTGGTGAATCAATATTAATGCAATTAAACTAAACTGAGAGATAGGCATCAGAATTTTAGAAATAGAGTGGTGATTTCAATAAAAGCAGAATCTTAGCCTCTTATAGACCTGTTGTAGTGTGAAACTTGAATCAAAGTCCTGATTCTAGTGCATTGCTAACGAAAGTCAATCCTGGATACAATCTTTTCTTCTGTCACTAGACAGAGAAAGTGTGGTGCAGGTGTGTTTAGAAAAGGTGACAATGATTTGGTCTTACCCTGGTATAGATGGGTTATGGGAAAAAAGACATTCTTACAGCATTTTGCATTTCTTCCCCCAAAGCCTGTCAGTGTCATCACCCTCACTTTGCTGCAGGTGAGATGCCACCTGAAGTTGCCCAACTTGCCACCTCATTCATCTCTTCTCCCTCTCCCCGAATCAAACTGATCAAAACCAAGCTTGCTATAGAAACATCCATCCTTATCCTTTCTCCTTGGGTCTTCCTATCCCAGGATGAGCCCCACCTGCTTTTGGACTCATCTCTTCCCATTGCTTCTGGGGCTTTCCTTTACCACCTGGCCCTCTTTTCACCAGCTAGTCCCCATCAGCATGTGAAAAATTTAAAAGGAAAAGGCGAAATCTCCTTTCACTCTATATCCGTATCCAGCTACTGTCCATTTCTCTTACCCATCCTGTCAAACTTTTTTTTTTTTTTTTGGCATGTGGGATCTTCCCGGACTGGGGCACGAACCCGTGTCCCCTGCATCGGCAGGCGGACTCTCAACCACTGCGCCACCAGGGAAGCCCCTGTCAAACATTTTGAAAGCATGGTCTCAACTTTCTCACTTCCTCTGTCCACTGTGACCCGGCTTCTGCCCCAGTCGTTCATTGAAACTGCTCCCTGCAAAGGGCCCAATGGCCTTCCTGTCAAATCCAAAGAACAATTTATTTATTATCCTACTTGCCCTCTTCCACATCTAACACTGCTGACCTCTCCCTCCATCCCGACCCTTGGCTTCCATGATCAAATGTCTTCTCTGTTTTCTTCCTCCTTCTTTAGGTTTCCCCTTTCAGGCTCCATTTTTCTGCCCATCCCCTGCATGCTGATCTCCAGGGTTATCACCTAAGCCCTCTGCCAGCCTCTTTTCATTCTAGTCTCTCAAAATGATGGTGACTAAGCAAGGTGCAAGTCCCAGGCTCTGAAAAACACTTCCTCCACTTCACTCCCATATCACGGGTTCCACTTTTAATGCCTCTCAGATCTGTCACCTCCTCTCCACTCTGACAAATATCCCCCTTTCCAGTTTTTATCCCACTCCTGTCCATTGTTCAAATTGTCCTAAGAATGATTTTTCTAAAACACAAGTCCGATCACGTCATTTCTCCATTTAGATCACCTCAGTGGTTTCCTGTTGCCTACAGAACAAAGTCCATGATCCTCAGCAGGGCAAATGAGGCCTTTCATGAGGGGGCAATTTGCCCCCTTGCAGCCTCATCTTCTGTAGCCCCCCTTACATGACTGTTAGAGCCCCCTTGGTGCAGCATGCTTCTCCATGCTTCTGTGCCTGGCACTTGCTGCTCCCCTTTGCTCTCTTGAAGACAAAACTCCTCACTCTATAAGCCTCCTCTGAGAAGAGAACTACACAAGCACCACACTCCCCTAGGGAGAATTAGGGCACCCTGGATTTACCATGAAGGTGAATTTACACTCGTCTCCTCCACTGCTGCCTGAGCCCCATGTCTTATTTTCGTGATCACTCCAGCATACAGCAGACTTGGACACACAGTAGATGCTCGATAAATGTTGTGGTGTAATTTTTACCCACCCTAGTACTGGATGGTTACAAAAGGCTACAACCCATGCTTTGACCCTGAAGATGTTTTGACTCAATTTCCCCCCGCCCCCAATTTTTCTTTTGAAGATAATCTCAAACTTACAGAAGAGTTGCAAGAATAGTTCAAGGAACCCTCAGATACACTTCACCTGGATTCACCAGGTGTCAACTTTTGCCACCTTGCTTTATCTGCTTTTCTCTGAGTCTATTGCAGACATCATGACAATTCACCTATAAATATTTCAGCATGTAATCTCGAAAGAACAAGAATGCTCTCGTTTGTAACCAAAGTTTAAGTGCTCAGAAGATTTAACATTGACACAACATTATCCAGTATGCAGTCTGAAATGCAATTAAAATTTCCCCAATTATGTCATTTTAAACTGTTTGTTTTGGATCCAGGAGCTCATTTAGGATCAAGCATTGCATCTATTGCCACCTCTCTTTAGTCTTCTTTTGACATTCATGAAATGTTTATTTTTGTAGCGTTTAGGCCAGATCCATTTTGCAGAATTTCCCTCAATTTGGACTTTTCTGATTGTTTCCTCATGATTAGATTCAGAATAAGCATTTTTGGCAGGAATGCTACTTAGGTGATGGTGTACACATGTCAGTTTGCTCCATTGTTGGTGATGCTGAGTTTGACCATTTGGTTAAGGTGGTTAGTTGCCAGATTTCTCCCTTGTAAAGATTACTTTTCCCTTTTGAATGTAGTTAGTAAGTAAACTGAGCAGGGGTATGTTTGATACACCTCCATATTTCATGATTATCCTCTTCCCCAGCAACATTTTACTCACGGATTTAGAGGTTGTTTTTCGAAAATTTTTTTTTGTGGTAAAATACACATAAAAAATTTACCATTGTAACCATTATGTGTACAGTTCAGTGGTGTTAAGTTCATTCATAATGCTGTGCTACCATCACCACCCTCCATCTTCAGAATTTGTTTCATCTTGTAAAACTAAAATTCTATACCCACTAAACAATAACTCCCCACTTCCCTCTCCCCGCAGCCCCTGGCAACACTGTTCTGTCCCTCTGATTTTGACTACTCTCAATACTTCATATACCGTGTTTTCTTGTAAGTCTTACCCCCGGTTCCAATGATACATATCTCACTATGTGCTGTTCCATTGGTAATATTCTTTATGAACTGGATAAAATTCACAAGAAAACAGTACCCACTAGTATTGCCCATCCAATTCTTTTCTATCTGATACCTTATGTTAGTTGTCCATGCGTTTGGTGAAGTAAAGTGTAAAAGGTGAAATCAAAATGTCATTTTGTTTGGGGGTCAAAACACTTGGTAAACAGTCTGCTTACAAAACTGTTGTAGCTTTTTGGAAAATGACGTTGGAATGTAGTAGCTCCGGTAAGCAAATGGAGAAAAGTATTCTCTACCAGTTTATTTCATTGAGGAGAACAGACCACAGGCAGAGGACAGTCCATCACAGTGGAACAGAACAGTGAGGTACTTCCAGACTTCCAAAATTCCATACCTGTTCTGCCTGCTAAATAAATATCCACAGACCTGTCAGCAACATTTCCCAAATAGTTGGCGCAAAGTTTTTGCTGAAAGGTGAAAATTCGTTAAAGGAATCATTAATATCCACTTAACTTTTGTAAAATTGAATCGAGCTGCAGTAATATACGTTTGCAATCACATTCTTTTGTCATCTAGAAAGGACTTTTACATGAATAAAATGTAAACATTCCCGAAGTAACTGGGAACTTGGTAGCTCCTGCTACTTGGACAGGTGGTGGAAAGGCGTGAGACTTGGCGTCCAGGAGAGAGCCAGAGTGCACCAACTCCGTAGGAACTTTAAACAGAAAACGAATACGGTGTAAACACGGCGCGCTCCGCCGAGACCACCTCCGCCTCGCGTCGTGGGCGCGCTCCGACCTCAGCAAGGCGGTCGCACAGCAAACAGGGTGACCAAGTGCTCGCGAGGGTCGTGTCCTCTAGAGGACCGAACACCGTCAGCACTGCCGGTGGCAGCCCGACGGCCGTTTCCTGTCTGCAGCCCCGGTGCAACTCTCAGGCGCCCCTTACTCAACGCCCCGCTTGCCAGCACTGAAGGTCATCGCTGCAGTAATAATAACGAACCGTTGAGAGGCGTCCGGCCTTCCCCAGCCCGTGCACTTGCGAGACCCGCGGCGGGGCCCAAGGCCTCCGCAAACCCCACCCGGCCTCCCAGGTCGCCCCCTCCCCAGCGCCGTGGCTCGGGCCCTTAGCCTACCCACCGCCGCCCCCGACGCGGGTGTCCTGGGCCCCGACCCCTCCCCTCC
>NW_020173955.1:3417153-3439583 GCF_003031525.2 Neophocaena asiaeorientalis asiaeorientalis | reverse complement strand
CGGGGCAGGCGGGACGGGGTGGGGGTGGGGACCCTCTGCGAGCGCCCGGCGCCCTGTGACCCGGGTGCAGGGGCGGCCGGGTGTCTCGGGGCGCCTCCCCGGCCATGGTGGGCCCTGGGCCGGGGGAGTGGGGAGGGTTGGGGGCTGCACAGGTGCAGATGCTCGTCTTTAGCCTCAGGGCTTGCGGAGCCCTTGGAGCCTGAAGACCCGGGGTCTTATCTGCAACGGCTGTGGGACTTCACTTTCCTCTTTTTGAAAGTTGGGTTGGGTCCCAGGAATAGAAGTCATTCTTGACTTACCGCTTCAGCTTCGGCAGTCTCTGACCTTAGAAGCTCTCCCCGCGCCGCCCCTCCCCCCCAGCCCCTTGAAGTTTGGGGGAGTTAAAATTGAGTAGCTTCTTTTACTTGACATAATGTTTTCAAGGTTCATCTGTCTTGTAGCATGTTTCATTCTTTTTCATTGTTGACTAACGTTCTGTTGTATAGATGTAGCACATTTTATCTGTTCATCAGTTGATAGACATTTTGGTTGTTTTCATTCTTTGGGTCTTTGGGTCAGAGATTGATTGGTTTTGTTTCCAGATCACTGTCTGAAACGTTGTGTTTGTTGAATGAATAAATTTCTCCCGTGGTGCCTGGGTCCTTGCTGGGTGGACAGTCTATACTCAATAAATATTTGGTGAAATAACCATGGATATGAAGACAAAGGGAAAAGGAAAAGGAGGAGAGAGGGCAAGATCTGGTTCTGGAGGATGGTGCTGTGTTTGGGCCTCAGCTTGTGTCAGCTTCTTTCTTGAGAGTTTGGGTTAGAGAGCTGCCTGGTGAGAGCTGCGCCTCTGTCCTAGTGGCTGTCTTGCTAACTGGAGCCAGGCCAGAGCCCAGGGAATGTTCAGCGAGCATCAAAAGCAGTCCCACTTGTGCGTTGAAACCTTCTGGCTTGGGGTTTGCTCTCAGTTGCTCCCTCAGTGGCTGCTCTTGGCTGGATCATAGCAGGATCTGGCTCCTTACACATCCAGCTCCCCAAGACAGGGGCTCTGAGGTCCCCAAGGAAACTCATGGTCTTGTGTCTCTTCCATCTCCCTTAGCTCAAAGCAGCAACCTGCTCCTTTGTAGGTTAAGACCCAGCAACTCCCAGGCAGCAGCCAGAGGGCAGACGGAACAGGGCTTCCCTGACCCCGTGTGCTTTCTCCTCTAGTAGTTAATCCTAGAGGTGGCTAGTGGGACCCACTGGGGAGGAGACAGTACTCTGGTCTTCCTTTTTTTTTTTTAATTAAATTTTAATTATATTAAAGTTATAGCTTTCTCAGATTTGTTGAGATATAATTGATTTATAACATTGTATGAGTAAAAGGTATACAACATGATGATTTGATATATGTGTATATTGCAAAATGATTTCCACAATAAGGTTAGTTAAAATACTCATCACCTCATATAGTTACAGTTTTTTTGTGTGTATGTTGAGAACTTTTAGGATCTGCTGTCTGAGCAGCTTTCAGCTGTGTGATACTGTATTGCCTACCCTGCTGCACATTACATCCTCAGAGCTTACTCAGCATAGGAGTGGAAGCTATGTGTGCCCTTGGTGTCTTTTGACCACCTTCACCACCCTTCCCTCTGCCACCTTGCAACCACCAGTCTACTTTCTGTTTCTGTGAGTTTGGTTTTTTTTTTTTTTTGATTACACATATAAATGAGATCATACACTATTTAGTTTTCTCTGACTTATCTCACTTAGCATAATGCCCTTAAGGATCATCCATGTTGTCACAAATGGCAAGATTTCCCTTCTTTTTTATGGCTGAATAATATTCCGTTGTGTAAATATGCCACATTCTCTTTATTCATTCCTCCATCGATGGATGCTTAGGTTGTTTCCATGTCTTGGCTACCATAAATAATGCTATATTGAATAAATAATGCTATATTGAATATCGGGGTGCAGATATGTCTTTGAGATAGTGATTCCATTTCCTTTGGCTGTATATCCAGAAGTGGAATTGCTACATCATGTCGTAATTCTATTTTTAATTTTTTGAGGAACCTCTATACGGTTTTCCATAGTGGCTGCACCAATTTACATTCCCACCAATAGTGCATGAGGGTTCCCTTTTCTCCACATCCTCACCAGCACTTGTTATCTCTTTTTGATAGTAGCCATTCTAACAGGGGTACAGTGTTATCTCTTTATGGTTTTGATTTACATTTCCCTGATGATTAGTGATGTTGGACACCTTTTCAGGTACCTGTTGGGCATTTGAATATTTTCTTTGCATAAATGTCTATTCAGTTCCTTTGTCCATCTGTTTTTTTTTTGTTTTTTGTTTTTTTTTGCAGTATGCGGGCCTCTCACTGTTGTGGCCTCTCCTGCCGCGGAGCAACAGGCTCCGGATGCGCAGGCTCAGCGGCCATGGCCCACGGGCGCAGCCGCTCCACGGCATGTGGGATCTTCCCAGACTGGGGCACGAGCCCGTGTCTCCTGCATCGGCAGGCGGACTCTCAACCACTGTGCCACCAGGGAAGCCCTACCCATCTTTTTAATGGTATTTTTTGTTTTGGTTTGGTTTTTTGCTTTTGAGTTGTATGATTCCTTACATATTGTGGATATTAACTCATCAGATATGGTTTACAAATATTTTCTTCTATTCTGTAGGTTGCCTTTTCATTTTGTTGACTGTTTCTTTTGCTTGTGCAGAAGCTTTTTAGTTTGAGTAGTCCCAGACCAACATCAAGGAGCTTTTTCCCTAGGAGTTTTACGGATTCAGGTCTTACATTTAAGTTTTTAATCCATTTCAAGTTAATTTTTGTGTATAGTGTATATTTTGTGTATAGTGTAAGATTCATTTTCATTCTTTTGCATGTGAATATCCAGTTTTCCCAGCACCATTTATTGAAGGTAGTATCTTTATTTATTTATCTTTCGCGGTACGCGGGCTTCTCACTGTTGTGGCCTCTCCCGTTGCGGAGCACAGGCTCCGGACGTGCAGGCTCAGCGGCCATGGCTCACGGGCCCAGCCGCTCCACGGCATGTGGGATCCTCCCGGACCGGGGCACGAACCCGTGTCCCCTGCATCGGCAGGCGGACTCTCAACCACTGCGCCACCAGCGAAGGTAGTATCTTTTACCCATGGAGTATTTTTGTTTCTCTTGTCATATATTAGTTGACCATATATGCATGGGTTTATTTCTGGGCTCTTGATTCTGTTCCATTGGTACGTCTTTTTTTTATGCCAGTACCATACTGTTTTGATCACTCTTGCTTTGTAGTAAAGTTTGAAATCAGGAACTGTGATGCCTCCAGCTTTGTTCTTCTTTCTTGGTATTGCTTTGGCTATCAGAGTGTTTTGTGGTTCCATGTGAATTTTAGGATTTTTTTTCTACTTCTGTAAAAAACATGCCACTGGAATCTTGGTAGGGATTGCATTGAATGTACAGATGCCTTTGTGTAGTATGGACATTTAAAAAATTTTATTTATTTATTTATTTTATGCAGTGGGTTCTTACTAGTTATCTATTTTATACATATTAGTGTATATATGTCAATCCCAATCTGCCAAGTACTATGGACATTTTAACAATATTAATTCTTCCAAGACATGAACATGGGATATCTTTCATCAGTGTCTTATAGTTTCCCATCTACAGATCTTTTACCTCCTAGGTCAAATTTATTCCTAAGTATATACCGTTTTTTTCTGCTATTGTAAATGGGATGTTTTCTTTATTTCTTTTTCAGATAGTTCATTGTTAGTGTATTGAAAAGCAACTGATTTTTGTATGTTGATTTTCTATCCTGAAACTTTACTGAATTTATTTATTAGTTCTAATGGTCTCTTGGATTTTTTTGTATATATGATCATGTGCTATGCAAATAGAGGTAATTTTACCTTTTCCTTTCCAATTTGGATGCCTTTTATTTCTTTTTCTTGCTTCATTGCTCTGGCTAGGACTTCCAATACTGTGTTGAATGGGAGTGGTGAGAGTGGGTACCCTTATCTTATTCCTGTTATTAGGGGAAAAGCTTCCAACATTTCACCTTTGAGTACAATGTCAGCTGTGGGGTTGTCATATATATCGCCTTTGTTATGTTGAGATATGTTTCTATTATACCCACTTTGTTGGGAGTTTTTATTATCAGTGGATGTTGAATTTTCTCAAATGCTTTTTCTGCATGAATTGAGATGATCATATTATCTTTATTTTTCATTATGTTAATGTGATGCATCACATTTGACTTGGGTATTAAACCATCCTTGCATCCCAGGGATTAATTCCACTTGATCTTAGTATTTGATCCTTTTAATGTGCTGCTGAATTCAATTTGCCAGTATTTTGTTGAGAATTTTTGCATCTATATTCATCAGGTATATTTGTCTGTAATTTTTTCTTTTTCTTTTCTTTTTTTTATTTTGGCCGCACTGTGTGGCATGTGGATCTTAGTTCCCCGACCAGGGATCAAGCCTGGGCCTCCTGCGGTGGAAGCGCAGAGTCTTAAGCACTGGATGGCTGAGTAGCCCTGTAATTTTTTCTTGTAGTGTCCTTAACTGGCTTTGGTATCCTGGTAATGCTGGCCTCTTAAAATGAGTCTGGGAATGTTCCCTCTCTTCGGTTTTTGGGAAGAGTTTGAAAAGGATTGATGTTAATTCTTTAAATGTTTGGTAGAATTCCCCAGTGAAATCATCTGATTCTGGGCTTTTCTTTTTTGGGAGTTTTTTTTGATTACTGATTCAGTTTCCTTAATCATAATTGGTCTGTTCAGACTTTCTAGTCCTTAATGATTCAGGCTTGGTAGGTGATATGTTTCTAGGAATTTATCCATTTCTTTTAGGTTGTCCAGTTTTATAACATAAAATTGTTAACAGTAGTTGCTTATTATCCTTTGTATTTGTGTGGTATTAGTTGTAATGTCTCCTCTTTCATTTTTAATTTTATTTTGGTCCTCTTTTTTTCCCTAGGTTAGTCTAGCTAAAGTTTTGTCAATAATTGTTTATCTTTTCAAAGAACCAGTTCTTTGTTTTATTAAACTTTTCTATTGTTTTCCTGTTCTCTGTTTCATTTATTTAATTTAATTAATTTATTTATTTGGCTGCATTGGGTCTTTGTTGCTGCGCACAGGCTTTCTGTAGTTGCAGTGAGCGGGGGCTGCTCTTCGTTGTGGTCCACAGGCTTCTCATTGCGGTGGCTTCTCTTGTTGTGGGGCATGGGCTCTAGGTGCGTGGGTTTCAGGAGTTGTGGCACACGGGCTCAGTAGTTGTGGATTGCAGGCTCTACAGCACAGGCTCCGTAGTTGTGGCAAATGGGCTTAGTTGCTCCACAGCATGTGGGATCTTCCCAGACCAGAGCTTGAACCCGTGTCCCCTGCATTGGCAGGCAGATTTTTAACCACTGCACCACCAGGGAAGTCCCATGTTTCATTTATTTTTGCTCTAATCTTTATCCCTTTTTTTTAATTGAGATATAATAGGCATACAACATTATATTCATTTTGCGATATAATGATTGTATATTTGTACACATCAAGAAATGGTGACCACAATAAGTCTAGTTAACATTCATCACCATTTATAAAAAAAACATTTTTATAACATTTATAAAAAAAAGAAGATTTTCTTTTTTCTTGGGATGAGAATTTTTAAGGTTTACTTTCTTTCAAATATACAATATAGTATTATTATAGTTACCATACTGTGTATTACATCCCCATGACTTACTTTTTATAACTGGAAATTTGTACTTTTGACCACTTTCACCCGTTTTACCCATTCCACTACCCCCTGTCTCTGGCAACCACTAATCTGTTCTCTGTATCTGTGACTTTGGATTTTTTTTTAATTGCTTCTTCTTTTTTTAAAATTAATTTTTGGCTGCATTGGGTCTTTCGTTAATGCACGTGGGCTTTCTCTAGTTGTGGCGAGTGGGGGCTACTCTTTGTTGTGGTGCGTGGACTTCTCATTGCAGTGGTTTCTCTTTGTTGTGGAGCACTGGCTCTAGGTGTGCAGGCTTCAGTAGTAGTGGTACACGGGCTCAGTACTTGTGGCTCGCGGGCTCCAGAGTACAGGCTCAGTAGTTGTGGTGCACGTGCTTAGTTGCTCCGCAGCATGTGGGATCTTCCAGGACCAGGGCTCAAACCCGTGTCCCCTGCATTTACAGGTGGATTCTTAACCACTGTGCCACCAGGGAAGTCCGACTTTGGTTTTTCGTTTTATTTTTTTCTTTTAGATTGCACATATAAGTGAGATCAAATAGTATTTGTCTTTCTGACTTATTTTATTTAGCATAATGCCCTCAAGTTCCATCCAGGTTGCTACAATTGGCAGGAGTGTTTTTCTTTTTTATAGCTAAATAATATTCCATTGTGTGTATGTACTACATTTTCTTTATCTGTTCATCCACTGACGGACACTTAGGTGGCTTGCATGTCTTACCTATTGTAAATAATGCTGCAGTGAACATGTGGATGCATATATCTTTTCAAATTAGTGTTTTTGTTTCCTTTGGATATATACCCAGAACTGGAATTGCTGGATCATATGGTAGTTCTATTTTTAATTTTTGGAGAAACCTTCATACTGTTTTCCATAGTGGTTGCACCAGTTTACATTCCTACCAGCAGTGCACAAGGATTTCTTTTTCTCCACATCCTTGCCAACACTCATTATTTCTTCCCTTTTTAACCTATTACTGACAGGGGGATTTTTGCAGAAACTAACGCCTCTGGCTGGCAATTTGTTATGTAAGTGAATATTGAAACACCTGTGTTTGAGTAAATATCAACAACTTTTTTTTCACTTAATGTATTTATTTGAAACTTAGTACATGTCTTACTAAAGCATTCTATTATTTCTTTAGAGTGTGATAGGCAGTAAAGCAGGCACCTCTGTGCAGGGGAAAGAACATGTATTACAAATATACTTTTCACTGCGCTTTCTCCTGGAAGAGCAGATTCTACACTTTGTGGTGTCATTTTTTTATTAGTTCTGTGGGTATTATTTCATATAGAATATGTTCTTTTATTTTACCTGATAGTCAACAAGGTGGATCTTTGTGGAGGGGCTCTTTTAGAAATGCCACAAGAAGCACCAGGTGTGGGACTACCACTACATTCACCAGACTGGTCAGTTACCCATTCTCTAGCTACTGCTAACAAAAATTGCTTGTTAAGTCATTTTATTATGTGCATTAAGGCTACAGTAAATTTGAAATGCATTGAATAAACTGTATTTACTCAAACAGTAACCCACTTTCTTATACCATTTTCGAGTTTTCTGGAGGATATTGAAGTTTGCCAGATATTGATCGATCGATCAACTCCTTTCATACATTTTTGTTGTGTTTTGTTTTGTTTTTGATATGATTCTATATTTTAAAAATATTTATTTGGTTGCACCAGGTTTTAGTTGCAGCAGGTGGGCTCCTTAGTTGCAGCTTGCCAGCTCCTTAGTTGCGGCACGTGGGCTCAGTTGCGGCAGACGGGTTCCTTAGTTGTGGCTCCAGGGCTCCTTAGTTGTGGCATGCGAACTCTTAGTTGCAGCATGCATGTGGGATCTAGTTCCCTGACCAGGGATCGAACCCGGGCCCCCTGCATTGGGAGCACGGAGTCTTATCCACTGTACCACTGGGGAAGTCCCTCATATATTTATTATACTCTAATATACAAGTGGGCTTAGTTTTCTGATGGCCAGTCCTCCTGTCTTCCTTTCCTGTAGATGTTATGGAGGCATCATGAATAGTTGTCACCATGTGGACTAGCCTCTTGTCTTTCCATATAAGAAGAATCACTTCTCCCTTCCATGAGAATGTCATTTCTCCCCCTGTAGATTTTAGATTTCTCCTTTAATTGGTTTGGTAGACCACAATTCTCTCTTATAGTCCCACAAACTCTGGTTTTATTTTTCAACAGTGTTTCAGATGTGGACACACTGTTGTAATAATTGTCTTGGTACATATGGTGCTGTGAACCAAGATAAGGTTGTAGGACTGATAATATTGTTGTAGTTTCTTTCCTTCACTAAATCTCAAGGTAGCATATATATCCAGTTTCACTTTCGCTAACCATCCTGACCAAAATTCCATATTTTGTAAGTTTTCTGGGATTATAGGTTTTGAGTCTTGAGTTGTCCTCTCCACTTTTATCATTGCCTTATCAAGTGATAGCTCTTGTTTGTATATAGATCGATTGAAATTTTGGTAGAAAATAATCCAAAAGAGGTTTAACTTTTGAAATTCTGTCTGTAGGAAGTGTAGTTTCTGAGTTATTAAAGTGAAGAGCTGTCATTATTTGTTTGAACCTTACTCTCGTCAGAATCTTTGGAAAGACAGGTGTTTCAAGTAAGGGATCAGTCCAGTATTCTTTCCAGTGTGACTTTCTTATTTGTCCCATCAAAATTATTAATCCAAGAAACTTCTTCGTGTCACTATTGGTTACATCAGTCCATTTTAAAGCCTTACCATACTCTTTATATGATTTTTCATTCTGTTGGTGATACAAGTTTGTTTGAGAAGCGACCAACTCGAAAAAGTTATTGCCAAAAAAAAAAATTAATTCTGTTATGTTTTCGGGTTATTACATTCAGTGGTTACACCTGACACACCTGTAAAGTCTTCTAGTTTTCATGAAATGTCTTCAATCCACTCTTCTGTAGAAGCAAAGGAGCGTTCTCCAGCACTGTGAGTTTCGTTTTCACTTTCCATATCAGAATCAATCACTAAGGTTTTTTGTCTTTTTGTTAGTCTAATATTCACATCGTCTGAATCAATTATATTCTGAAGAATTATCATCTTCTGAGACACGAGTATATATGTTGCTCGGACAGTCAGAGAAAGTATCTGCATAAAATTGACCAAAAAATTCTTCACTCAGAATTTCACGATGTGTCATTTTTGAAAATTTTACGGTAATAAACTTGCATTTATAATATACACAAGGTTGGAACAAAAATCTAACAGAGAAAAATGTGAATGATAACGACAATCATAAGTTGATTAATGAACCCTTGATCAATTTTAAGTTCTAACAACTTTTCAAGGCGATGTTAATTGTATCACTCTCTAAAAATGTATTGATACGTCTCTGGTCAATAATGTTCAGGTAACAAAAGACATATTAATACATCTCTGGTCAATAAGTTGTTAATAAAAGACACTGTAATAGGTGTGAGGTGATATCGCATTGTGCTTTTGATGTATAATTCTGTGATGTTGAGCACCATTTCATGTACCTGTTGGCCATTTGTATGTCTTCTTTGGAAAAATGTCTCTTCAGATTTTCTGCCTATTTTCTAACCAGATTGTTTTTTGTTATTGAGTTTTATAAGTTCCTTATATATTTTGGATATTAACCCCTTATCATATACATAATTTACAAATATTTTTTCTCATTCAGTAGGTTGCCTTTTCATTTTGTTGGGTTTTCTTTGCAGAAGCTTTTTAGTTTGACTAGTCCCGCTTGTTTATATTTGCTTTTGGTGTTAAATCTAAAAATCATTGCCAAGACCATTGTCAAGGAGCTTGTCACCTTTGTATTCTTCTAGGGCTTTTGTGGTTTCAGGTCTTAGGTTCAAGTCTTTAGTTCACCTTGAGTTAATTTTTTGTGTATGGTGTAAGATAGTGGTCCAGTATCATTGTTTTACTTGTGGCTGCCAGTTTTCTCAACATCATTTATTGAGGAGACTGTCCTTTCCTCACTATATATTCTTGACTCCTTTGTCAAAGCTTAATTGACCACATATGCATGGGTTTATTTTTGGGCTCTCTATTCTCTTCCATTGATCTGTGTACCTGTTTTTTATGCCAATACCATACTCTTTTGATTACTATATCTTTATAATATAGTTTGAAATCAGGAAGTATGATGCCTTCAGCTTTGTTCTTTTTCAAGATTGTTTAGGCTGTTTGGGGTCTTTTGTGGTTGCATACAAATTTTAGGATTGTTCTATTTCTGTGAAAAATGCCATTGGAATTTTAACAGGCATTGCATTGAATCTGTAGATTGCTGGTTATCTCTTCTGCTAACTTTGGGCTTTGTTTTTTTTTCTAGTTCCTTGATGTGTAATGTCAAGTTCTTTATATGAGCTATTTCTTTTTTTTTGTCGTTGTATGAGTTTATAGCTACAAACTTCCCTCTTAGAACTGGTTTTGCTGCATCTCATAAGTGTTTGTGTTTATGTTTTTATTTGTGCCAAGATATTTTAAAATTTTCCCTTTGATTTCTTTGAGCTATTAGTTCAGGAGTTTTTTTTTTTTTTCTTTTTACGGTATGCGGGCCTCTCACTGTTGTGGCCTCTCCCATTGCGGAGCATAGGCTCCGGACGCGCAGGCTCAGCGGCCATGGCTCACAGGCCCAGCCGCTCCGCGGCATGTGGGATCTTCCTGGACCAGGACACGAACCCGTGTCCCCTGCATCGGCAGGCGGACTCTCAACCACTGTGCCACCAGGGAAGCCCAGGAGTATTTTAATTTCCATGTATTTGTGAACTTTCCAGCTTTCCTTCCGTTACTGATTTCTAGTTTAATACCATTTGTGGTTGGAAAAGATGCTTACTATAATTTCCATCTTTTTGAATTTGTTGAGACCTGTTTTGTGGCCTAACTTATGATTTATCCTAGAAAATGTTCTGTGGGTGCTTGAGAAAAATGCATTCTGTTACTCTTTGATGGAATGTTCAGTATATGTTTGTTAGGTCTATGTCATGTATAGTGTTGTTCAGATCTGATATTTCCCTATTGGTTTTCTCTCTGGATGATATATCCATTGTTGAGAGTAGGGCATTAAAGTCCCCAGCTATTATTGTATTGCTGTTTATTTCTCCTTATAAGTTTTCTAAGTAATTGCTTTATGTATTTAGGTGCTGCAGTATTAGGCGCATGAATATTTACAATTATTATATCTTGATGAATTGACACCTTTAGCATTATATAATGACTTTCTTTGTTTTGACCATTTTTAGCTTAAAGTCTTATTTGTCTAATATAAGTATAGCTACTCCTACTTTCTTTTGGTTAATATTTCCTTGAAGTATCTTTTCCATCCCTCTACTCTCAGTTTATGTGTATCCTTAAAGCTAAAATGAGTCTCTTGTAGGCAGCATGTTGTTGGATCTTGTTTTTTTTTTCATCCAGTCAGGCATTCTGTGCCTTTTGATTGGAGAATTTAATCCATTTATATTTAAAGTAACTATTGATAGGTAAGGACTTACTATTGCCATTTATTAATTCTTTCCTAACTGTTTTGTAGATCCTATCTTCTTTGCTTCCTCTCTTGCCAGCTCTTTAGTCATTTGCTGCCTTTTTATGCTGGTATGCTTTGACTCCTTTATCATAACCTTATGTGGTTTTTCCTTTGTGGTTAACCTGAGGTGTATATAAAATATATTCATAACACCCTATTTAAACTGATAACTTAAATTTGATAGCATACAGAAATTTATACTTCTTCTCCCCTCACATTTTAGGTTATTAGGTTACAATTTACATATTTTTACATTGTGTATCCAATAACAAATTCTCATAGTTATGGGTATTTTAAATTCATTTGTTTTTTACCTTTTAATGTAGAGTTGTAAGAGAATTACACACCACCATTGCAATATTAGATCATCTGACTTTGTATATTTACCATTACCAGTGAGTTTTACACATTCATATGTTTTTATGATGCTAACTAGCATCCTTTTATTTCAGCTTGAAGAATGTCCTTTAGCATTTCTTATAAGGCAGGTTTAATGACATTGAGCCCCCTCAGGTTTTGTTTGTTTAGGCAAGTCTCTATCTCTCTTTTACTTCTGAAGGACAGCTTTGCTGGGTATAGTATTCTTGGATGACATATTGTTTCTTTCAGTATTTTGAGTATATCATCCCACTGCTGGCCTGTCAAGTTTCTGTTGAGAAATCTACCTGTAGCCTTATGAAGCTCCCTTGTATGTGAAGAGTTGCTTTTCTCTTGCTGCTTTCAAAATTCTTTTTGTTTTTGATTTTTGACAGTTTAACTGTAATGTGTCTTGGTGCAGCCTTTTTTGAGTTCAGCCTATTTGGGGGTCCTTTGGGCCTTATGAATCTGGATGTCCATTTCTCTCCTCAGGTTTGGGAAGTTTTCAACCATTATTGTTTTAAATAGACTTTCTGTCCCTTTCTCTTCTCCTTCTGGGACTTTCATAATGCATGTGTTATTTCATTTGATGGTATCATATGAGATCCATATTGTTTCTTCACTCTTTTTCATTACTTTTTCTTTTTTGTTTCTCTGACTGGACAATTTCAAATAACCCATCTTCTAGTTTACTAACTGTTTACTTCTACTAGGTCAGGTTAGCTGTTGAAGCTCTCTATTGAATTCTCCAGTATAGTCATTGTATTCTTTAGCTCCAGGAATTTTGCTGGCTTTGTTTTTTTTAATGATTTCTGTTTCTTTTTTGAACTTACTTTGTTCATGCATTATTTTCCTAATTTCATTTAGTTGTGTGTTCTTATAGTTCACTACATTCTTTGAGAGGTTTATTCTAAATTCCTGGTCATATAGTTCATACATCTCCATTTCTTTGGGTCAGTTGTTAGAGCTTTATTTGATTCTTTTGGTGGTGTCATATTTACCTGATTTTTCTTGAGCCTTGATTCCTTGCACTGGTATCTGTGTGTATAATAAGTAAGTGGTCTCTTCTTCCATGTTTTACAGGTTTGCTTTGGCAGGGAAAAACCTTCACCATTCAACTTGGGTTATTGGATGTGTCAACTAGTAGTGTCCATGGGCAGGCAGGGCTTGCTGTCAGGCTCTCCAGTTGAGTGTGCTCTGAGGTCAGGATAGGGGACTACCAGTAGCTGGGCTTTGTGGTTGGGTGAGTCGACTGGGCTCCATGTTTAAGTAGGGCTGCTGAGTGGGCTCCCTGACTAGGCAGGGTTGCTGGCTGTGTTCCATGGTTACATGGGGCCATTAGCTGGGCTCTGCAGTTACCCTTGGTTCCAGTCTGTGGAACACTGGCTGTGTTCCCTGGCAGGGTGGCGCCACTGGTTGGACTCTATGATTGGGCAGGGTTATGGACTGGACTCTGCCATCGCTGCAGGTTGAGTGGGGTCTCAGGCTATGCTCCCTGACCAGGTGGTGCTGCTGGCTGGACTCTGTGTTCAGGCAGGGCTGCAGGCAGGGTTTCATGGTAGGACCTTGCCTCAGGCTGTGTTCTGTGACCAGGTGGGGGACACAGATTGTGCCTTGAAGTTGGGCAGGTCTGCAGGCCTGGCTTCAGCATCCATAGGGTGCTGAGTATGCTCAGCTGTTGAACAAGGTTGCAGGCTGTGCCGTCTGGTCAGGAGGGGCTTCCAGCTGTATCCCGCAGTTGGGGAGGCTAGAGACTGTTCTCTGTGGGGTGGGGTCTCTGCTGGGCTCTTCGTCTGGACAAGGCCATAAGCTGTGTTAAGCAATTGGGCAGGGCTGTAGGCTGGGTTCCGAGGCTGCTTAGGGTCACTGTTCAGGCCCCTGGGTTACGCAGGGCCAGAGGCGATGCTCAGCAGTTGGGCAGGGCTGCTGGCTTGGCTCCCTGCCCAAGTGGGGCTGTTTGGATGGGCTCCAAGGCTGCCCCCTGGTTGGGCTTCCTGGATGGGAAGCTACACTCAGCAGTTGAGTGGAGCTATGAATTTGTAGGGCAGTAGAATGGGCTCCACAGCTGGCTTTGGCCTATTGTCTGGGGACCCAGATCTGGCAGAATTTGCCAGCTGAGCTCTGCTCATGCACTGCTGCAAACAGGAGCATGGCCCATCCAGATCTGAGCACTGGTTGCTGACAAGCCCTGCCCCCCCTTCTCCATCCCTATCTGATTCCCAGTGGTCTCCATGAGTCGAGACCCCAGTGGCCCTCCCAGGAAGCATCCAGCAGTGCCGGGGACCTGCATGTCCACCTTCTGCCCTCTTTTCCTGCTGGAAAAACTGCAGTGGGGCCCTCTCAGTGTGGTTCTGTGTTGGCCTGGCGGAGGGGCAGTTTGGTCAGAGTGTTAAACCACTCCTCATACCCTTCTAATGCAGTCCTTTTCTGCCTCTGGTCCAGGAGAGTGTTCAGCCTCACCTCTGGGTTTTGGGATTTTCACAGTGGTGTCTTGGCCATGGATAGCAGCTAGTTGGTCTTTTTGTGAGGGGGACTGAAGTCGGGAATAACCTGTCACCATCTTGATGTCGTCATTGAAGTCAACACTCTGGTCTTGAAAGAAACCAGCTGCATAGGGTCCACACAAACTTCCCCAGGCCACACCTGCCTCCCCTCACTCTTTCTGTGATCAGAACTCATTGTCCCTTTTTGCCTTCCTGTCCCTGTTGTGACTCCTCTTCAAGACAGCCCTTTATCCTGCTTTGACTTGGGAAAGAATATTGGGGGATGAAAGAAGAAACATTGGTTAACAGAGCCATTTACTCCAGTCCCGTGCTTCCCCGTGGCCCCTGGTCGTGTGTGCACTTTACTTGCCAGGTTCTTACCCCCGCCTTCCTACGGTGCTTACCTGTGATGTGGGCCAGGGGACCAGGGTCGGTTTGGGCGCGTGTGTGGTGGGGAAGGCTTGGCCTGCCTCGTCCCCACGGTGGCAGTGCCCTGTGAGGAGGGTGGGCTGTTCAGTTAGGCAGGACAGGTGTACGTAAACTGGCTGTTACTTTGTAATTGAGGAACGTATTTTGCTCATTTTAGGTATAATTAAAGAATCTGGTGCGAAGCACAAGGGGTTGATTGAAATACCCAACCTGTCTGAAGAAAATGAAGTAGATGACACTGAGGTGAGGTATCTGATGGAGTTTCTTTCTTTTTTTTTTTAAATCAAGTTTCTGTTAGACATGTTGGGCATTTGAAAAACTGTTAATCGGACTGTGTGGTGCTTGTGCGGTAGTTTTGGTGAGCAGTGAGGGCTCGTTTGCTGAGGAGGATAGCTGTACCTGGGCGCAGCGTGGGGTGGGAGAGTGGTGCAGGAGGAAGAGCACACTGGGAAGGCCCTAGACCCCTGTGGACCAGGAGTCGGGCCCAGGCAGGTGACTGCACCGTCCGTGGCCTCCTCATCTGTGACACTGGGTTAATTCACGTTTCAGATACACATGACAGTGTATATACTGGAAAGTGCTCAGGTATTTTGCACAGCTTGGTGAATGGGATTTTGCTGCTTCTCCTCTGCATCGTTGCTCTTTCCCTTCAATAGTGAAAATTCTCAGCTTTTCGCTGTGATCTCCCTTGGTTATACTATGCTTTTTAGTAAATTAGTGTGTGTTGCTTTTGACTGGCTCTTCTGGTTGTCTTGGGAGATAGAGCCTGTGTAACTCCCATGCTTGGTTTACAGTTAGTGCCCTCTTTCAGCCAAAAGCTTGGTTTTGGGGCGAGACCATTTGTACAGCAGCTGTTATTTGCCAAATGAAGACAGTTTGATACAGGGTCTTTTTTGATTTGTGAATGTATTCAGTGTGAAGGCCTTCAAGATATAAAAACTAAGTTACGCTGAGCCACTATGAGTTGCCTTTCTTAAAGGTTATGAAAGGCTGTAGAAGTGGGGCTGTCTCGGACATACCTTCAGATGTGTGGTTGTTGCCCTCGGGCTGTGATTTCACTTTGCTGTATTCAGATCCATCAGCTGAGAAGTGTTTCAGCAGCATATTAAACTGGTCTTTTAGATTCAGCCTGTGGTACAATAGTATTACGGAATAAATTCTTCAGATTAGAACTGGGGCCTGGGAGCAGGCCCGACTCAACCGAATCACAGGGACGCTAGATATTTCAAACCAACACCTCTTCGTTCTGAGACTACTACAGAGGCATCCCCAGAGCAGCATTTTGACGCTTCCCTCTCCCTGTCTCCCCCTCTCTCCTCCTGTCCATTCCTTCCATCTTCCCTCTTTTCTTTCCTCTCCCTCCTCCTCTCCCTTTCCCAACTCTCCTCCCTGACAAAAAAATGTAGCCCAAGACCAGGATATTGGGAACTTGGTTTTCCTAATTACACTGGCTTTGGGGTTCTAGATGAGCGCTGTTCAACAGAAATATAATGCAAGCCACATAAGGAACTTAAAATTTTCTAGTAGCCATGTTAAAAAATTTAAAAGAAACATGAAATTAGTTTTAATATTTTTTATTTTACCCAAAATGTAAAAATATCATTTTAACATGTAATTAGTATCAAAGTTATTAATGAGGTTATTTTACATTCTTTTTTGGTACTAAGTCTTCAAAGTCTGGTGTATATTATTTACACTTACAGCACATCTCAAATCATACCAGCCGCATTGCAAGTGCTCAGTAGCCACATGAGGCTAAGCGGCTCCATACTAGACAGCGCATTTCTAGACCCTGTGGAAGCCATGGACTACATCATCGATATAATATATATATACATAAAACGTACGCAAATTGGGGGGTTTACATTCTACGAAGTCCGTTTAAGATTTGGCCACCAACCAGGTCAATGGACCCTTGATTAAAAATCCCTTACATCTTCTCAAACTATATGAAGAAAACCTGTCACGTCTCTTACATCCACTTCTTTCCCTTTCCTCACCATCACAGTTCCCTCATCCATATGTCCCAGTATTATAAGATTATGTCAAACCAGACTTTTCTTAGGTTTGTATTTTTCTGATTTGTAGGTGAACGTGAGTAAAAAGAAAGGAGATGGGAATATACTGAAGGATCTTATGAAAACTGCAGGCACCGCCAAGGTCAGGAAAGCCCTTGGAGATTACCTGAAGGCACTTAAGACGGGTAAAGAAGGCATCCCTTGTGAACTAGAGGGTCCCTTTTCCATTTACCCAAATAATGCTCTGCACTGTGGTCTGGATTCCCAGGTTAGGCTGATTTCCAAAGCTCTAAAAACAATTCTGTATGCTGCAGGATAAATTGTAGTCTGGAGGTTGAGAGCTAGTCATGAGTTAGACCATAATTAGTGATTATCAGTATTTTACACAGCGTGAACCATTTTGCCTACAGAATTGTTGATAGTTTTCTGGAATGATAATTCTTTTATCAGTTGTTTTTATAATTATTTGTTTAATGTCTGCCTTCTCTGCTAGACTGTAAGCTCCATGAAGGCATGGAAGGAGCCCGTCTTGTTCACTGCTATATCTCCAGCATCTAGCACAATGCCTGGCATGTAGTAGGTGCTTAATTTTTGTTGAATGAGTGAATGAAAGTGACTGCAGGTATTACAGGTGTAGTTGAGACTTATTTAATCCCTTCACTGTGTGGAATTGAGGTTATTGTCTTCTTCCCTAAATTAGAGAAGTTACCTGCCAGGTAAAATAGCCAGCAGGGCATGTATGTCTGCACCTCATCCTTGGACTCTGCTGAGTATCTAGGCATTGACATAGATTGGTTTGGGGTTTACACTTTTCCTACGAGATCACACACGCTGCTGGCCCACAGGCTTGAATACTGTGAGGCCAAGCTTTGTGAGGTGATGGTGAAGCAATAAGCCAAGTGTCTGGCTTTGACAGTAAGTGAAGGCCATAAAGCTATTAGTAGTTAGGTGTATAAAATGGAGCTCTTTGGAAAACAACCTTTGGAAATTATGCTGTTTTATCAAGAACTAGATAAAAGTGAGGCATTTGATAAAAAGAAAAGGATAAAAGGCATTTGTTGCCATGGAACTCAGGTTAATGATTAGTTTTATATGTAAAAAATACAGAATGGTCTTGAAATTCTCAAAACGCTATAGGAATTCTTTTTACAAATATCAGTTCCTTTATATTCTTATATCTTATTTTCAGTTTTCTGCCTTAGTATTTGGGCTGAAAAGTAAAAAGTTCTTTATTAAAACCATTTCTCATACGTTTTCTTTGTAGAATTTACAATGGGAATGATTTTACCAACCAAAGCTATGGCAACCCAGGAATTGACTGTTAAAAGGAAACTGAGTGAGACTACCTTGCAGGTATGATCTCTGGTGGCAGACATGTAGGGAGGGGGAGAAGGAAGTGCTTAATGAGAGGGCTTCAAAGCTCTAAACAGCCTTGTGATGATGGAGAACTATGAAGGATATTGAGATGGGCCAGTTAATCCACCCTTGCATCCCTTGCCATTTTGGGGGAAATGATGAAATGAGACTTTCATCCTTGATGGAAGGGATCCTTTTTGTGGGATAAATATTGAATTTAGTTCAAGACTGCTGTAAAGGCAGTGTTGTTTCGGTAGGCAACAAATAACAGCAGGTGACTTTGAGGTCACATACCATGATGGAAGAAACTTCTCTCTAGACATTTGGAGGATTGGGAGGTTTTAGATCCTGTTCTCGGAATCTGGTGATGGGGAATTGACACCCTTTGGCCTTAAGTGCTGGTATCTTTCACCTGCTTATCTTTATGATCCCTGGGTCATATTTACATATCCAAGTAGGATTTGGGCTGTGAAGCCATAGCCTGGGAGTGGAAGCCGTAGTCTGGGAGTGGAACAGAGCTAAGGAGCACTGAACTGTTTCTAAAATAAAGACTAGGTAGGATTGGTGGTGCTAAAAAGGCTTTTAGTGGAAGGGATAGTGTGGGGGACCATTCTGGTGTTTTACTAAGACTGGAAGACTGAATTTTTTGAATCTGTTGTCATGCTAATAATTATGCTTTGGAACCTTTTGAGATTCAGGCCTCCTCTCCAGTGGCACTGGGCGTAAGGATTCCTACTGTGGCACTGCACATGACGGAACTGTTTGACACAGCTATTGAGCAGCTGTACAGAATCTTCACTGTGAAAGATGTAAGTCACGTCTCAAGCCAGGATCTGAAATGCTGACATTGGGAGAAAATACACCTACACCACTAAGAACTGAAGCTGGTTCGTGGTTTCCTGCATAGCCGTGTTTTTCTGATTGAAGAGACCTAGAAATCTTTAGGATAGCTTGAGGCGGGGAAGTTATCCTAAAGATTTGAGGGGGGTAAATGATGGGCATTTGGGGGGAATTTATCAGCATTGAGGGGTTTGGAGCAATTTACTGAGCTTTCTTCCTCTGAAAGACAGGGAGAGAAGGAGGAAGCCATAATTAAAAGCTATGTATTCACAATTAAACAAACACAAACCACAGTAGCTTATATTAGTACTTTACATTTAGGTTAAAAACATGATAGCGTATGCCGGAATAACATGTCTGTTGTATGTTTTGCTTGGTTAGTTGGTGCAAAAATTTTCTAAATCTCCTGCTGTATTAGAAGCTGAAAAGGGAAGGAAATTCCAAATGTTTGATGGGAACATCACTGGTGAATATGTAGAATTGGTAAGTAATCTTATTATAGGTTAAAGGAAAGTTAAGCTGGGACTGACTTCTGTTGATATTGCTTTATTCGTGCCTTTTTAAAATGTGCTTTGGTTTTTATCTGAGTTCACGGAAACTTGACCACTTTATAAAGTTGGTTACAGGGAAAATAAAAAATGTTATATATACTAAAAGCTGACGCTTCAGTTTCACAGTAATTGTGCAATGTTTATGATTTTAGAAGACACAAGTATAATTCCTCCCAACTCTTGGTCTAGAAGTTTCAGGTTTCTGCCACTAGGGTGTGTGTTGCCAAATGTCAGTTGCCTTGCCGTTGACATCAGCTCTGCATTGGTTGTCACGCTTCTGTCCTTGATGTTACTTTCGTCACATTTTGGCACTAGGGACAATGAATTCTCAGTGGTGCTGGCATATAAACTGGAAGATGGGAGTGTACGTTGTTCACTGATTACTTCTTGTACATAGGGGCTTTTTCAGTGGAATTTCCCCTTTGTTTTCAGTTAACAAATAAAAAGATCGTCATGAAATGGAGATGTAGGAACTGGCCAGAAGGTATGTTATTAGCACCTTTTAAGTCCAAAAACACTCGTTTTTTTTTCCCCTCTACTATGAAAATCAAATAGTGGTACTGTATGGATAAGTTTTTCTTTTCATAATGCAGTAATAAGCTTTCCTTTTTTTCTTCCAGAACACTATGCAATAGTTGCACTGAATTTTGTGCCTTCTCTAGGGCAGACGGAATTACAATTGGACTGTAAAGGTGTTCCTGTCTGTGAAGAAGAGAACATGAAATTCTGTTGGCAGAAGCAGCATTTTGAAGAAATACAAGGTTTACTGCAGCTGATCACCCTAAATGGTTGAGTTAGAAGATTTTATAAGGGTATTACATTTTGTAAGCAGAAAAAGTGTAACGTTTACCTCTTCCCTCTGTCATTCCTTTAAAAAAAGAAAACAAATACTCTTAATTTATATTGAATGAAATCCATGAACTTACATTTGAAAGCATTGTTTGAATCTTTACTATGACTAGAAAGCAAGCAATGTGCAATTAGGTATTTTACCTCCCATAGATGCTCCTCTGGGAATAGATTGAGTCCCTGAATACAGATAGTTGAAGTGTCCCAAGCTAAAGCTTGTCCTAGCAAGCTTGCTGTTTTAGCTGTAATTTTAGTTCAGGAAGACAAAAAATAAATGGCATGTTAATACCATTCCTTTATTTTACTTAAGGGTTTTTAAGGTGTGTAGCTCTTAGGTAGTGAAACAGTGGCATGTTGCATTCAGAAGCATGCTGAAGCGAGGGCGAGTTGGCTGTATTGTTATGCTTCTCCCTGCAGCAGTTACGCACTTCAGGGTGGTGAGGATTGAAAAGTCTAAGGAAAAAGGTACTTTTTGGACTGCCACTATGCTTCTAATGAAATAGAATATAATGGATGTAAGTATGTTCCCCCAGTTTTCTCATTACTTTCATCTGAGAAGACTTGAAGCAAGGTATGTAAACAAATAAAAAGTCATCACAATCAGTTTAATTAAGTGCACAGAATAGCAATCAGTCATGTCAATAAAAATAAAACAATTATTTTTACATCAAGTGTGCTTTATTTCCTCCACAGGTATTCTGTTAAATAAAGCACCATTTATATACTGCCAGGCCACAGCTAAAGAGGATTCTTTACAGAATCAAATTTCTTGTGGTTGTTCCGTATACAAGTAAACTTAATTTTGATAATAAGAACCACAGCGATCAGAGGCAATCTGCCTCTCTTATAAGGTACAAAACTGGCACAGAGGACACCATATTATACACAGTAAAAATGCTGTTAAGTTTAAATTACATTGTACAGGGCCGGGGAACCCTGTTCCTCCCAGACAGCCATATTAAATGAAAGCCACTACAGTGAACTCTTAATTACATAAAACATATTCATTATCTGATTGCCCTTTAGAAAGTATACTGAAGATGCAAATTGTTTCATCTGAAGTTCTGCCTGACCAAGAATTAAGCCTATAAATCTATCTTGCCATTCAAGCAGAGAGCACTGGACGAACTGAAGCACAAAAACAGAAATAAGCAAAACTTATACATTGGGGGTGAGGGGTGACCTTAAAAGTAGACATGCTACATCTAATGTCAAGAAGCAGCTTGGTTTCCTTTGCCAGATATCCTCGTGACCACATGGATTGTAGATTCAATGGTCCTACACAGGGTATCTAAAATGTCGTGCTGCTGCATGTGACTAAAGAGTCCTCTGGAATGGCCACAACTGAGTGATAAAGCAGCCTCAGGGTCCTGGGAGGGCAAAGCTTGACCGTCACAGCTTCTCAAGTCAGCTAAGTCAGACAGAACTGCAGAGAGAGAAGTCGAAGGGAACTCGGACTCTTCCTCAGCAAGGTTAGAATCCTTGGAACAGTGGAGGTCTTTGAATTCTTTACAGTCTTCAAATCTAACGTTGGTGGACTGTTCTTCTGCATGCTGTGACCTGATATTTGACGTGTCTTCTGAAAACGAAGATGGAACTTCCATTCGGTATTCTTTAACAGAACTATTTTCAGGGGAAGGAAGATCTTGCTCAGTTCCTGGGTCGATAATTGAGGAGTCTCTTGTCTCATTGTCTGAAGTGCTAGTTGGGGTCAGGACCTCCCTGGTGTCTGTTTTCACGTCACCGATGCAGCTGTCTACAGTGTGCTCCTCGTCACTGCTAACGCGCCTTCTTTTAACAGGAGTTGCCCCTTCATCATCTGTGAAAAGGAACATCAAAACAAATTCTCTGAAAGGAGTCATTTAAGAGCATGCTGGGGGTGGTTGTGGGAATTCTGGTTTTTAGCATTTATATTCAGGAGGCTTACACAGCTATTGTAAAGTCAGTATTCTTCCCTTCTCCCACCCTAAAGTCAATATTTTATTAGTCCATAAAGCTAACCTTTAGTTTTTCTTTCTTTGGCTTCTTGCTCTTGGAGTGAGTTTCTCTGCTGCAGACAAGTCCTGCATTTGCTTAAAAGCTCTTGCAGAGTAGGAATTAGAGCTGGGTTTAATTGTTTGGGAGTGTGTACCGACAGGAGCAAAGCAAGTGCCCGCAAGTCCTACAGAAATCCAGATAGGAACACTTCAAATTCCAAAGCCAGCATTACAACCGTTAACAGTTTAAATGCACATACATGTTTACTTTTCCAGGAATCCATCCTGGTTCCTCTGGTATTGTTAGAAGAATGTTAAAACTAGAAAGCCAGTGTTATGATACTA
>NW_020173955.1:3322716-3417127 GCF_003031525.2 Neophocaena asiaeorientalis asiaeorientalis | reverse complement strand
ATTTAAAAAGCAAACCCTGAATGATCCATGAGCAATTTAAATTTAGGCCTCATTAATCTAGGAGTCAGTTTTACTTGGTTTCTGGTGGATGTCATAAGGTCTTCCTCACTTAGCTCTGTAATCCGTTCTGGCATCTAAGCATTTTGTTACTTGGGAGGCTGCTGCTGGACGTGTGCAAGCACGTTTCCAGGGTGTTTCATTATTCCGTGACATGGCTTTCGTGGGAGTCTATAGAAGGCAACCGATTCCCTAGTTTTAACTGGCTTTATATGCAGATTACTAATCTGACTTTCAGTTACTTATGAGTCGCAGGCACTAACAAACATCACAGTTAACATTTCAAAAAATGTGAGAAAGTAGTGGTCATTGCCCTTAGCATTTAATGACATTAGCTCATGTCTTCTAAGGTAACAGAAAGTGTGTGCTACATACAGAAAAGGCAGAGTGAGCACATTTTTATTTGGTTAGTTTTTTCATCATATGTGACTTCCAGAGTTTGAATAATAAAGTTATGTATATAGTAAAATCATACAAAGGCCAAATTTACAGTTGATTTAAGGAAAGTTCTGAAGCACATGACTTCCCTTGCATAGTTCTTACCCCATTTAAAGCAGCACTTGCTTTGGAAATTTCAACTCTGTTGGTGAAATCAGACTGCAGGTTCTGATACTGATTTATCAAGTTTGTAATAAGGGTGCTGATCAAATTGGCACAGTTTGCTTCAGAAAACACCTGACCTTGAACCTGAAAAAGATGATTAAGAAAAATCTCCAAAAGACCAACACAATGAAAGCACAATCACTAACTAACTGGAAGTAACACGCTGAGTTTCCAACTTGTGACATACCTTTAGAAGAAAGTGTGTCATGAATGTGTAGACAATGTTGTTGTTCAGGAAAGTTCTTTCATCCATTAGGATACATTTTATATATTCTGCAAAAACGGGATCTTCACACAAAAGCTTGATGCAGTTTTTTGACATAGCCGACTGAAGTGGGGAAAAGAAGCACTGATTGGTTGAGCACTGAAATAACTGCAAATCTTAAATACACTGCTCGTGATATACGTCCGAAGTCATTTAACATCCTACTGGAAAAGCCACTTTTTTTTTTTGGCTGCAGCTTGCGGGATCTTTAGTTCCCCGACCCGGGCCCTCAGCAAGTACAGAGTCCTAACAACGGATCACCAGGGAATTCCCAGAAAAGCCACTTTTACTTCATTCTACTAAATTTTCAGTCACGGCAACTGTCCTCCCAATAAATTAAAATATTACTAACTTGGACTTAAATGGGTGACACAGAAGAGACCTGTAAAAAGTCTGAATGGCAAAACAACAAATATGTTTTTATAAGAAATGCAGCTTTATTATCTAGCATTAAGAGTCAATAAGGACTGGACAAATAAGACTAACAAATAGGATGATGTTTTTGAGGAAAATTAATAGATAACCAAATGACCCGTAGAGAAAAGACAAATTTTAAGAATTAGATTTACTCCCTAAAATGAGTTAAAACTTTCACTATATAATCTCCTTAACAATAGTAATTTGGTAAATACCCTTCCGCCCCATAAATAGCACAAAGGTAAACAGCACACCTCTTTTCCTAATAATCTCAAACAGAATTAGTGGGTCCCAAAATATGGAAATTGTACTAAAATTTGGTTTTCCTGTTTTCAAATGGTCATGGCTCTTAAACACAAGTAGTATGTCTTTGAGTAAATATATTCCCTAGATTATTTATATGTGTGTTTTAATAATAGATCATTTATATGGAAGAAAAATGGACTGTTTAAAAAAAATAGGACAAAGTTTAGATAATATGTACATCTACATACTTATATATTTTATTAGAGTAAGCACTGTGGTAAGTAAACTGCTCAAGGTCACCCAAGAAATTAGGAGTCAAGTAGGACCAGCACCCAGGTCTTCAGATCCTTGGTGTCAGGAAAACCTGCCTTATTCTACTGGTCGTAGTCTCTGCCTGCTGCCTATATTTCTTGCACAGCACAGACGCTTCTATAGGGCTGGTGGGGGCACTGAAGCCTCAGATGGTGTGACTTTAAGGGAAGTTCTGGGGGTGATGAATTCTGTGGGAAAAAGTCAAGAGAGTAGTACAGTGCAGAAGCAGATAAAGCAACAGGGAAGCAATAGGCAGTGGCATAGTACAGAAACCAAAAAAAGCAGCTCCCTAAATCAAGAAGAATGAAGAGAGAGCAGCAAGTGGCCAAGGGGTGGGGGCGGGGGGGAGCAAGAGATTTGTTGCAAATTACTGAATAAACCACTCAGCTCAAAAGTCAACCAGCAAGTTGTTTTCTGAATGTTTACTAAGTACTAAACCATTTTAAGTATACTAGCCTATCAAAGATTCCTAGTATAGAAAACAAAATGAAATTTCTATAGGAATAGAGATGACGCAGAGGAGTTCATGGTTTGGGACAAGGAGGCAGAGAAGCAACTACAGTATCATGTGACACACATCCATTAGGAGAATATCCAGAGCACAACTGCCTGGGCAGGAGACTGGACCAGACTCAAAAGTATTCCAGATGCTAAATGTGGGTAAAGGTTTATGCCAAAGGAATTAATCAACTCATCTTCTGGGAATGGGGAGATGCACTCAGGCAAGAGATCAACAGTTTTTTTCAGGGCCTGAAGAGAGTGGGGATTCCTTATGCCTGATCCAAGGAATGAGCCAAACCTTAGGATCAATCTGATTTCTTCCCCTCTCCCCACCATTCTCCCTCCACAATTTAACAAGCATTATTTAGGTGCCCACTTTAAGGGGTTGGCTCTTGGACTTAAGGTAGGAAGGTTACGGTTACAGTGTTTTCTGTTCTCAGTGAGATTGCTGATAAGAAAATAAGTGCATCAGACTTAAAAAACTGCTCTGAGGTAACAGGTAAGCGAGAGGTAAAGGACAGAATGCTGAAATGGTTTCTGCTAGAGCTTTTGGAATGGTGGAGGGGAGAAGAAATAGATGGGGGAGGTGAAGGAGCGCAAGAAGTGGCTTATATGCCTTCTTGCCCTAATATCTCTCCCTGTTTCAGACTTTCACCACAACTGTTTATATTGGCCTTTAAACGAGAAACTTTACTATAAACAGCTTGTCTGAAATACCCTTTGTGATACAAATATTACAGATATAAAAAACTTCAAAGGGCAACTCGATGCCAAATGCTTAACAGTTATTTCCATTAATAGTATTTTACCTACCAAGATTCGAAAACATCCCCAATTTCCAGCCAGTTTTCAACCCAGTGTTCCTAAAATCACCGACCATGTGGTCGGATGAGATGAAAGACCAGGTCATCTAAAACTCATTTTCTTTACCTGAGTCTGGCATAGCTCAGTCCAAAGTTTGGGGAACAGTGCAAGATGAAGTGGCAAGCCTTCATAGGCAACTAGGACACCTAATATTTGAAAAGAAATCAGAATAGGTTATAATTATAAATTACACTACTGAGATATTAAACTCTGTAGGTATAATAATATAGCTATTTCCAGTCATAACTGCATATTTTCTACGTTTTAGAAATACATAAAATACTTAAAGGGGAAGAATTCATCTCAATGTTTTAACCAGTGAAATATTTTAGAGTGCAGTACACTTTGACTTTATTTATATATATCCCATACCTCATTCCCAGAAGGACCTGCAAACAACTTAAACCAATTCTGCTTTTTGAGAATTAGAACTTTATCTGGGACAATGTAATAAAAGTTATTGCAAGTGGCTCCAAAGTTTTCTTGGATTAAGGTACCACTCTGCATATTTAGATCATATTACATGGAATACCTAGACTACAGTGGAGGGGCAGGGTGCACGTTCAAACAGAGGATGTGAAGAATTAGAAAACATATCATTCTTTCCTCTTTTATCTCATTTCTCCAAAGATAAAGCGAATTACCTTTATAGTAGATTTAGGTAAATTCTGCTCTAACAGCTTCTAGCCTTGTCCCCAGGATCTTTTGGGTGGATCATACTTAGCTGTTACATGTCAGCATCCTATTTGGAACGTCTAAGGTTTCAACCTTTCCTCTTCTTGACTATTACAGATATCAAGTATGTCCTTAAGAAATTTGTTCCCCTACCCTCTGCCCTTCTAGCTCTCTCAAAGCACAGAAGTTGTAATGCCACAGTCAGTTGTAAGTAAATTTTCCATCCTCCAACACTCCCACCCCCCAGGGAAAGTATAATCATGGAGGAGAAATAAAATACAAGTTATCCTCTTCCAGTTAAGAAAAAAATTAGGAGTAACACCTGAAGTTGGCAAACCTTTTTGGTAAATGGCCAAATAGTCATTACAGGTTTCCCCCGATTAGGAGTAATCAGCTTTCATAAGCTGAAACAGCATAAAGTGAAAAAGCAATTACCTTTTTCCATTAAAGCAAAAATCCTCTTTGGATTTCTTTTGGTTAGCAAAAAGAGGTAGTAATGTAGGTATGTCATAAAAGTGCAGTGGCATAAAGCAAACTCTTCAAACTTGGCAGGTACCTGTATTTTAGACTTTGCTGGCTGTTTAAGTCTGTTGCAATTACTCCACAGACAACACCAAATGAATGGGTGTGGCTGTCTTTCAATAAAACATTCTTTAAGAAGACTGAAAGTTGAATCTCATGTAATTTTCATGTATATCACAAAATAGAATGTAGTTTTTAAAAAAAAACATTTAAAATTATAAAAACTCTTCTTAACTTGCAGGTAGCTCATTGGTTGTACAGAAACAGGCAGCATGCAGGCTATCGTTTGCCTCTATATTAGACCATGGGTTTGGGAAAATCTTAGGGAAATCAGATCAGTCACCAATTTTGTCATCGAAGGATACCTAGACTCTCTTTTGCGGGAAAGCCTATTTTTCTTTATTTTCCTGTCAAGATTAATTCCTTTGTAAAGACCCAAGGAAAGTAATACCCTAATCTGGTTTGGATTGGAGGCATTTACCCATCATAAGATCACAATACACATAAGCAAACAAGGGCATGTCATCAACACTGTTGGCTACAGGGAAGAAAGTTCCTATGTTCCCATGTCTCTGCATAATTACCCATAAAAGTAGAGCAGGGGTTGGCCATATGGCCCACGGCCCACTGCAAAAATAGTCTGCCAACCCCTGAACTAGGGGCTGCTCTGACATAAACCCTCCCATGTGAAAGCAGGCTTCATACTACAATTTAAGATCCTCTAGACTTTATCCACCACCACCCCCGACATTATCCTCAAAGTAAAACAGTCTTTATTCCTATTTTCCACAACTACTAAAAAGCTAGCACTACCACAACAAACAAACAAAACACGGAGGCCTTCTATGATCTCAGACTGTTTTCAGGTAATACTCTGATTCAAATATATTTTACAAGTGAAGAACAAAATAAACATACTAACATCTATTGTGCTAGGTACGTCAGATAATCACATTTAATTTTCTCATCAAATTTGGAAGGCATTAGGTTTTCCTCATTTAGCCCGCGTTTCTGGATGAGGAAATTAGGCTCAGAGAGATCACATAATCTGCTGTTTCATCCCAGAAGCTAGTGAGTGATACAGTTGTATCTACCCCAGATTTATCTGATTCTAAAGCCCATAATCTTTTCAATAATCAGTGTTTCCCCAAACTTTAGTCATTTCATGTATCATTTTCATGACTGTTTTCATATCTGTCCATCACCTGTACTGTTTACTTGATACTGTTCTTTAGATTGACTCAGAGAGGCTAATACTACATTAGCCTTGTCTTCGGCAATATAACATCCAGGAAAACCATGCATTTGGTGTACGAGTTATTTATTTTTGTAATAAGTAAGATCTATTCACATTTATTAACATGAAAATTATTTTCCCTGGGCCATCCTGTACACTACACTCCGGAAAACACTGTGCCACCCATGGTGAGCTAAAGACACCTCTTTCACAGTCCTACCTATTCCCTATCTGAGCTGCACCTCCTTTAGAAGGAAGGCCATCCCTTCAGAGTAGAAGTTTCAGTTTCTTTCCAGCATTTTCACAAAGCACTGAGGATAAGGAGTATGTTGGCTCTGTTGACTTAAGGTAGAGGCCAATGCCATTCTATTCTACACACTCCTCCAATACCTTCTGGGGTGTCACTTACTGGGTGCAAAGCACAGGGAGATGCAATCACCAGCATTCGCAGGCACAATTCCACGCCTTACCTCAGTAAACAGGATGGGCAGGCCTAAAACATCCTGGCTCCTATATCACTTATCCTTCTTCATCCTGTGACTTCAGGCATCCTTAACAATAGGGTCCTTACCCCACCCTGTTCCCACCCATAGAGGAACTAATAAGCAATAATGAAAAGCTGTTCCAAACATATTGCTTCCTCAACAGAAGCACCTTATACTGCAGAAGCGGCTGAGTGTATTTTTAAAAGAAAAATCTTTTAAAAACTGTTTTTGTAGGTAAAATGGTAATTCAGATGATTGCTGTGAGGATGAAATATTTTATATGTATAGTTACTAGTTAGGGTTTCTCCTATCTGAATTGTGTTATGATTCTTTGTCCAGCTTTCTATAGGAGTATTTATCCCATCCAAGCATTATCCATGGGAAGTGAGAGCTTCGGCCTTAGAATATCACATCTGATTCTTCTAATTCCCCTATTTCTGACTTCATACCCACTGAGCAACCTATTATTGTTTATTCAGCTTGCCATGTAGGTTACTGGAAAAAAATCTGCTGGCCCTACCACGTAACATTCAGATCCCTGTGCCAATTCTTCTTTGTAAATTAACAAACTGGTAACCAACCCCTAAATTATATGTATGTCTATTAAATGTAATTACCATATATAACCTAGGATAAATGGATTTGCCCTTGGTGGATGGGTAAAAGCTGGTTTCCTATGTGTACTGAATGATTGGCACTTGTTTGAAGTATATTCATCCTAAGAAGCCTTTTGGGAAACAGCTAACCAGCTGTTTCTCCAATCAGTACCACCTTGATATCACAAAAAGCTGAAACATGAACAAGAGCTGTGCTTTTTATAATATGAATTTTTAATCTGTTTACTTCTATCAACTATGTTAATTTTTTAATTATAGAGATTTTGAAGATTATGGATTTTCTAGGTACATCATGTTACTTGCAAAAAATCTTAAAAAAAACTTTCACTTACTAATGCATTAAGAAAACTTTCAAAAACTAATGTCAAAAAATAAAAAAAACCCAAAAAACAAAAGAAAAACTAATGTCAAATAGTAAAGGTGATATTCTTGTTTTGTCCCTAAAAATGAAAACTAAATGATGAAATCTAGGGATTTGTTGTTTAGTTTAATTTTACTTGGACATCTTGTTAATCTGCACGTGAACTATGGTACCTAAAAAATTTGGTACGATTAGGGTTTGCAGTACCAATTTTCTATGTTTTGAAAAAAATTATTTTCCTCAAATATAAAACCAATGCATGAACATTACACATAATTTAAATCTTCTAGATATTTAACCTAGAAAATAAAAGCATTCCATAATTTTATCCTTATACAGTTAAGATTATAATCCTCCATTTTTTTTTACATGTACTGATTTCTTCCCCCTTGTTTATAAGAATGTGGTTATATTCTATATGTTTTCCAATTTGCTTTTTTCATGTGAAACAAGGTCAATTCCTATCTTTTTATTTTAAAGACTATATAATACAAATGAACTATGTTTTACTTAATTAGGCTTCTATTGATAGACATTTCAGTTGTTTCCAGTTTTACCCAATACAAACCAATTGAAAATAAACATCCTATGTATGTTATTGTACACTTTTATGAGTAGATTTAGGGTGGATTCCTAGATCTGGTACTGCTGGGGCAAAGGGCACAAACCATCTAAACTGCCTCTCCAAATTGACCCCATTATAAGATCTCCTCTTTCCCCAAACTGTGTAAGTATGCATATCATCTAAACTTCATCTCATAGTTGGGGGGGAAGAAAAAGAGAAATAATTGTTGTTTGCTTTCTTTATTAGTAAGGATTGGCAACTTCTCATATGGTTACCAAACATTTATTGTGTGTGTGTGTGCGCGTGCGTGCGCATGTGTACTGCCTTCTTCATGTCCTGTGTGTGTGTGTGCGCGTGCGTGTGCATGTGTACTGCCTTCTTCATGTCCTTTGCTTTTTTTAATGTTCTTTACCATCTTGCTGAATCCTAAAAACTCTCTGTACATTGGCCATTGGCACTACTAGCCATTTATCTGTTAAGAATGCAAATATTTTCCCCATTAGCTGTTTGTATTTTAATTCAATTTATGGCATTTTCAACATGTAGTACTTCCAATTTTTATGCAGCCAAAAATTTCAATTTATTTTATTGTTTCTGGGTTTCGTGTCCTGCTTAACACAGTCCTTCAAATCTCAAGGTGGTATCCATATGATCCTATGTTTTTTCTTTAATATTTCTAGGATTTTATTTTTCACAATTAAATATTTAATCCTCCTAGGATGTATTTTGGTCTAAGAAGCAAAGAAGATATTACTCTTGCCTTTCCTTTCCCAGACAGCTAGCCAATTGTCTCAATATTACCCATTTTCCACTACTCTGATATGTCTGTCACCTTTGTTATCTATCAAATCCTTGTGTATCCTTATGTTTGTTCTGGGGCTGTTTTTCCACTGTTCTACTTATGTGCTTCCATATCTGCATCATGTGGTTTTAATCATTAGATTTACAGTCATTCCCTGGGTATTCATGGGGGATTGGTTCCAGGAGCCCCCGATGCTGAATATCCTTATATAAAATGGTAATACAATGACTGTAGTGTAAATTTCAATCCACAGTTGGTCCTCCGAGAATATGGAGGATATTTACATAAGAAAGGGAGAAAATAAACCAATACTTGCTGTTTTTATGCAAAAAAATGAATAAAATTGATGGTGGGCATGTCTGTGAGTGAAACAGTGATGTATACACCTTTTTGATATTGCTTTGAATTGTGAACTATGTATTAAATACCAAAAAATTTTTTAAAAAATTACTGTTATCTTTAGTAAGTATTCTGGAAATCAATAGTGCCAGTAATCTGGCACTATTCTTCTTTTGCAAAATTTTTCTGGCTAAAAATTGGCTCTTTTTAAATATCAAAATACTGCGGTCTCAAGACACACTAGTATTTCACATGGCAGTCAGCAGCTTTGTTCACATTCCCGGAATTCTCTTCCCACTTTTTCTCTGTCTCCCCTAACCCTATGCCTGACTGTCCTCACTTCAAGAGCACTTCAACGCTCCCTTTGTTTACTATTTAGGACCTGCAACTCTATCCCCTGTAATTCTAATCTACAATTATTGTGTAATTCCTTTTTATCCCCCTAACAAATCTTAAAATCTACTCAGTTACCCATGTAAGAATTACCATAAAGACTTTTCATCAAATCTGGAATGACTTGCAATCTAATACAGGTCTTGAGACACTTCTACCTACAGTCATGATATTCTGGCCCTTGGACCACCTAGCCTTAAGACTCAAATGATTAAGGACATAACCAGTTTAAGCTTACCCTTCCCTCTCTTGTTGCCAAATATAATTTCTTGAAGAAACTATATACAAATTAAAACTCCCTATCAACTCTCTGCTTCCCATCACAGTCGTTAATGTGGGCTTTGCTTTCTCAAGCTCTTTCCTAGTGGCCTCTCCTTGTAAACAGTCATTTCAGCTAGAAGAGAGAGTTACTTTCAAACACTGGGACATAATTCTTCCATTTGTAAGAAGCATAAGCACTGCTTTTAGGTCTCTGTTTTACTTCATATCTAAAACAATGTCCAATTTTCTACATTAACTAAGATATAACCATGAAAAAATTTTTTTCCTGCTCAATTTTTTAAGGTTTTGGTTTATATCTAGAGCTGTCCTATGCAATACAGTAGCCACCAGCCACATCTGGCTATTTAAAATTAATCTGGTTAAAATAAAAAATTCACCTCCTTAATCACATTTCAAGCTCTCAACACTCACATATGGCCAGTGGCTATCACACTGTGGATGGTGATGCAGCTGGAGAATATTTCCATCCTGGTAGAAAGTTCTAAAGAATAGTGCTTATGTAGAGAACCAAACACCACGAGCCAGCACAACTGTGCTTCCTGAGTATAAGTGATGAGAGCATAAAATATTATGGAAGTTGATTCAGCTAATATGGATGGCTAACTGTGTTTCCTTTCTTTCCCTCCTCCTTCTCCTCCCCATGTTTAATTTCCCCAAAACTAGGTATTTGTGTTGATGAGGAAGACAGTCCCACACAGGGTAGAACATTCATTATTTGGTCAGAGCTGTTCAAGTAGATAAAATAGCTCCTCACGTAACTTTTGGTATAAATCATATGAACACGATTACTAAGAACTTTTCTTAAGGTCAGCATGTTTATAAGTCTTCCTTCTTATCTGGGAGCAAGGCTGTGTTACTAGATCTCCTGGATATTTCCCCACACTTGATCATCGCCACTGCTAGGTTTTAGCTTTTTACCAAGTGCCACAACCCAATTATATAATCATGAAATGGCCGATCTGAATATATCCTCACCCGCCCACCCCCCAATCTTCAGCCACATATATATAAAACTAGCTAATGAAAACCGGTGGAAGGAACACCCTTTCAAATCTGAAGACACTCTAAACACTTACCAATAAGATGGTTTTCCTGAAGAGGAATTATCCCTGACAGTTGTTACCACTTCATTCTTCTTGGATAACAAAACCTAAGGTATGTTCACATCTTTCGCCCTATCCATAGTGGACCAAAACCTTTTCCACAGGAAGGAAGGGGTTGTGATTGAGAAGGAGCACAAGGGGGAACTTCTAGGATACGGTAATATTGTTATTTCTTGACCTGGGTGGTGGTTCCACGAGTATTTCACTTCCCACGCTCTGAAACAAACCTACAGTACACTGGAGAGGTTCCTGGGCCATCCCTAAAGACAACAGATTCACAGGGCACACAGAACCTGAGAACTCTGGAGGTCCTGAGATAAGGGACACCTGGAGGGCTACTTATCTTCTAAAGACTTATCAGCTGGAAAAAGTCACCCACAGGGAGCAGTCCTCTAAGAGCTCTCAGGCACATCCTCAGAGAGACAATATTACATAAAAATAATTCAAGGTTTCCCCCCCTTCATAATTCACTGATTATTTTTTCTATTTCTCATATCTTCCTTTTCAAGTTTCCCTTCTCACTCACCCCTCTATTTTATGAGACTTACCTCCTAATTTACTCATATATGCACCTCTGCTTCACCCTGGCAAGTCCACTCGGCTTGCTCCCGGTGTTGCCAGCTGGCACTACTGATCTCATTTTACCCTCAGATCAGGGCTGGGGAAGTCCATCTCTAAGCCTGCCTCCCTAAGCAGAGCAGTTTTTGGTTTTTGTTTTTAAATTCTGCTGGGTAGATGGAGGAGAACTTGGGCTTCTATGTACAAAAGTGATCAGCCCTACTCCACACTCCTTTATAAGCCAGCTGAAACTCTGGGAAGAACTATTCAATGGAAACCAGTAAGTTGGTGTTTTCTTAATAAACATAAAAATGTTCCCGAGAATAATTAATATTTTTAAACATTCACTTTAAAAAAGAAAAAAAAGGATTGGCTCATTTTTTTCCTCCCCTTCCTGAATGGCTACGGGCTTAAAATAATTCAGTGGAATTTACTGCTCATCTTTTATACTTACTCAGCTTAACTAATGTTTCAGTAAATTTTTCACAGTTGATTGCAACTCGGCATAATAGATGGATGAATTGATGATAAGAAAAGAAGTAGTCTAGCAGCATACGATCATAAACGTCATCTTTGCCCTGAAGGTTAAAGATGATAAAATGGTTGCACTTAAATTGTATAATAAATTAAAGAGCATATTTTGTGCAAACGTAATAAGTTTAACTAAAAAGCTGATTAAATATTTAAATTCTATAAGAACCTAGTTTTAAATTCCAAGTTTCTGTTAATGTTATTAAGATCTTAATTGCCACAAGTTTATTTTCAGTGTGCAAATGCCTTCAATTAAAATTACCCCTTATTTCTATATACTTTAATAAAGTAAAATTACTGTAGGATTTTAAAATGTGACACTTGAGCTCTATAGACATATCATCAAGAAGAGTGAATTAAATTTGATTTTTGAAATAGAGTCCAAATAATTTCTGTAATGGTTACTACAGTGTTAATTATTTTAAATATTTTATCTTATAAGAACTTCTTAAATGTAGTTAAGATCTAAAGACAGTGGGCAAGGGAGAATGTGAATAAAGTGGGGTGAGGAAAGATAAAGTGGAAAAATTGTTTAGGAAAGTGTTGGAACTGAGATAAATTATCCTGTGTCAATGTACCTTCTCTCTATAATTTAGAATTAGCATTATTTTAGAGTTAAGTATTAGAGAACAAGAACTAGGCTATAAATGATGATAAATCTATCAGTCAGTGATAATTAGGCTTAGGTCAAAGGATTATAATTAGAGGGCAGTAAAAGAAGTCATTGATTATATGGCGAAATATAAACAATAGTAAGTACCTAACTTGACCTTTCAGATTTAGATATATGACCCATTTATAATTTAGCCTAGTGACAAATACTAATGAGTCTGTTAGGATATTTATTGAGGGGGGAAAAAAACTTACTACTTGTGCTTATTGTTGATTTTGCAAATATTCAACCAACATTTCAGAGCAGGAAAAAGTCCAAATGAGTCTAATCTTCTTAGGATCCACAAAATGATCATTTAAATCTAATATACTCATAACTGCCAGAGGGGAATTTCAAATTACTGTGTACTAGAAAAACATGGTTTTCCTGGCATCCCAACATACCTTACTGGTTTCCACCATTGTGGGCAAGAGGCACATATTGAGTTCAGGGCGCGGAGGCCGAATATTGCTTTTCCCTCCTATTAGCTTGGTATTTTCTCGACAAGGGAAATAAGGTCCAAGAGACACTAAGACATTAAAAGTGTACAATAAGAATAAATTGAAAAAATAAATCTCCATGTTTCAGTGTGCAGAAAGATTAAATGCCAACCATGTTCACTACCGTGCTAGATGAATACATACTTGGTATATTACTGTGATGGTAAGTACAATGGTTGTGTTGCAGAAATGGAACCAGAGTATGAAGAAAGTCATGGGGACTCAAAAGCACAAGTTCCTTGAGGACATCTGAAAATAAAAACACAATTTGGATATTAAAAAACTGGAGTATGTTACCTGCTACTTTCAAACTCACAAATCCTACTGGGGTGACTGATTGCAGTGTGGCAGCTAAAAAGTTTTAGAGTCTAAAACTGTTTTAGCACTTAACTCTGGGAGAAATTCTGTCTGATGCTTAATCAAATCCGGATCAGCAGAGTTACTAAACAACAATCGGGCATCATTTAGAAACCAAAGTTTAAAACTATTAAGAGAAGCATCATGGAGAAGTACACTGAGGGAAATATTTAATGCATACTGATTATGTATCTTCATAAAATCAATCAAAGCAGCTTATAAATCTAAGGTTCAAAATTCTTTGGATCTGAGAATCCTTAATCTACTTTTAATGTTTCATGATGCTAGCTGGACTGATTCTCATCCTGTAATTACATAGGAGTAAAGCTCATGATGACAGGCTACTGGCGGAGTTTCTGGCAATTAGAGGTTACTGCTATGCACCCCTCCTCTTTTTTTTTTTTTGGCCACGCTGCACAGCCTGTGGGATCTTAGTTCCCTGACCAGGGATCGAACCCATGCCCCCTGCAGTGGAAGTGCAGAGTCTTAACCACTGGACTGCCACGGAAGTCCTGCACCCTTCCCCTCTTAATGGAGAAGTGTAGGCCTGTAATTCTACAGAACATCAGGCCAACACCTGCCAAAACTGACTGCTTCTACATGACAGTTATACATGTCATTTTGAGAAATTGTAAATAAGTAGCTATAGTCTCTAAAGATTATTTAAATGGCTTCTAAGGCAGTAAAAAATTCAATATGAATTTAAAACAAGGGGGTCCTTTAACAGACACAAATTATCATTATAAATATGCAATTAGTAAAAATATAAAATACTCAGGAGTCTAAGAAGAGCTACTAGGAAGTATCTTCAGGCAAAAGAACTCACAGGGAAATAATCACCCCCACTCTTTACAATGTCAGTTCTAATCTGTAAACATCTGCATGATTCTACCTTGTTTAAATAGGATCAGAAGATTTCAGAGCTGTAAGAGATCTAGAGATAGATAACCTTAGGTCAGCAAGCCCATATATAAAGTGACCTGCCTATAATGACATAGTTAATTATTGATATGTTAAGAAACAGAACTCGATTTTCTTAGGATCTGCTGGCCAGTGTAAGTCACACATAAGAAGTACAAATGTCTTCCAAACCCTACAGAACTAACATTACATCTTACATATACACATACAATCCCACAAAAATGTTCTTCCACTAGGTTTTTACACAGCTATATTTTCCAAGTAACTTACCTATACAGGCATTTCTAAGTTCTGGAGGGCTATAGGAATTAAGAAGAGTTAACAGTTTATGGGCAAATTCAATGCGCTCCTGCCACTGGATTAATGCTTGTTTCACATCTGCAAACACAAAAGCGTATGTAAATATGCCATTTGAGATCAAACTTCCTCACAATTATTTTCTGTTGTAAACTACAGAATGCTTACACTAAGAAATCCAAATTAATTACATAAACATCTTTGGTGAAAGTTAAGTGATTATTTTCATGAGATGGCTACTATTGTTAAACCTGCTGTATTTCTTAAAAGCACATATTTTAAGTGATGATATGCCCCATTTTCTAGGAATTTATATGCATTTCAAAGTTCACACTACTTTATAGGGACACAAGAGGTGTTTGTTTTATAGTTATTTATTTCTCTTGAAAATAAATGATTTAACCTAAGCCATGTAAGTTTCCAGCCAGAGGAACTTCACAAATACTCATGTTGTTACTGTGTTTAGAAATATTTTCCAATCTCCTAAATTTTGACACTTATAGCATGCTTGCCTATTTTTCAGGCAGAGATAGAGAAAATAGACAAGATCATTCCAGTTTTATATCAGGAGGTCATGATAAACATTTTCCTAATGGTTAGCTAACATCAGCCCCGTTTTCCGTACATAAATTAGAGAAGAAGACAAATTCTCTGAAGCATGTGGATTCTCTTTAATTGTTAAACTAACAAAAATAAGAAGTAGGATTAATCAAACCTTTTCTCTGAAGATATGGGCGAGTAGACTTCAAAACTGAAAGGAATATTGACAGAAGTTCTACCAAGTCTCCAGTCACGTGGCAAGCTGTGGCTTCATGATACATCATATGCAGTGTGTTGAAAGACTACAAGTGATTTAAAAAAATGAAAAATTTCATTTCACTTTTACTTTATTGAGCCACAAAATGGTACTGCTCATCCTCTATGACAGATGTTTTCAGACTAAGACTATGTGTGTGCATATCTGCACAAAGCAAATGTATCTGCTTTCTATCTACAAGTCAAATGCTCCCATTCAGCTCTTTTAAAATACAAAATAGTCCTCACTTTCACAGTGTGATATTTTGTGTTTACATTTTACTTTGAAGGAATAATTTATTTAATCTGATTTTTTTTTTGGGGGGGTTACTGTTTGCTCTAAGTACATATCTCTAAGACTGCAAGCTTTAGAGATTACAATGCAGCAGCAACAACAGGAAGACTGGGGAGAAGAGGTGACTGCTTTAACTAACTTTCCAGGGTTTCTATGAAAGACAGTGGTGAAATAGCTGTCAGTCATACTCAAAATAGTAGGTCTGAAAGAGGTAAAAGAACTCCAAAAGGTAGGAATTCCTTTAATCATACTGGCTTGTTAAATCTTTTGATTCCTTTAACAGTACTAGCTTAATGAAATCCTTAGTTTTTTCCTATTTCATTTTACACCAATGCACCTTCTTTCTAATCCTCTCAAATCAGTCCCCCATAGCCTATGTACTATTCGCAATTCACAGCTGAAAATTCATAACCTAGAATCTGTGGCAGTACATAATCTGAACAATGTACTTGTGTGGCATTTAACCTGTGAGCTGTGAGGACAGGAACCATGTCTGTCTTGTTCACTGCTGTATCCCCAGTGCCTAGCACAATGCCTGGCACAGAGTAGACATTCAAACATCTGTTGAATGAAAGAATGAAATTCTCACTACTCCTCTTCACATACTTTCGTTTTAGCCAAACAGAAATATTTGGTATTTGTTGAATACAACCAATACCTTCTTGCCTTTGTGCTGATTAAGTCATTTATCTAAATGTTTTCCCGCTTATCTCTGCAAGTCCAAATTCTTCAAAGTGCAGTTTCACATGTTGTATTCCTATTCTATAATACCATTAACTGAAAAAACTATCCTACCTCTTAATTTTCATGGTGCCCTTGGCATGTACTTTCATCTTACCTCCATTATCAGAATAAAGGGTACTATGCACCTCTGTGGACTTAAAATCATCTCACAGTGGATGTTCAATAATCATGGGAAAAATTAACAGCTGATTGTAACCACCTGTAACAATCTCACTAGCTTCCTCTGATGAGGAATTGGGTCAAATAAGCACACTCTTGAGAAATTATGTGTGTCCTCAATTAAATCCTACAGATTTCATCCATTTCTAGTCTTACAAATGAATTTATAAAACTAGTCTATTTCAAGTGTTCTAAATACAAACTGAGGGGAAAAGTACGTAATTACTATGGAAAAAGAAAACAGCACCCAAAAACTGTGACCTAATTCTTGGAATGTAAATTAGCATTTACTGATCTGCATATTTAAAATCCAGACACCTGTAAAACAGTTTACAATAAACTTTAAATATCCACAAAACAAGAAGTCTGGGTGAGAACATTAAATTGAAATAAATCTACAGTAAAACGCAATAAAGTATTTACCTCAGTCATCAAGATCAACCCTCGATTAAATACAACAAGAAGTCTGTCTTCATCAGATTCTAATAGTATTCTGAAGGCACTAGAATACACAGAGACCAGTTTGAGAACTCTGAATCTGAACAGAACACTTAGGTGATAAAAAAAATAGAAGTAAATTGTCATTTAGGTTCTCTACTTTCTTACCTATAAAAAAGAAGACAGCTACATCTAGTCCTTAGTAATATAATAAAAGATAATATTAAATAAGAAACCCTCAGTGCAACTTAGAGAAAAGTTATGTCTACCAGTATTACACTGGTCAACTCTTAATTATCCACAATGGTGGAAGAGAGGTGCTGACAGGAATATTTTTAAAGTTTCAGTAGAAACAATGTTTCTTTTTATAATGGGTTTATCTTCTACAGTATGTTAAGTTCCAGATAACAATAAAATACACTTGGTATTATTGAAGCACTCATCAGCTAGTTACTGGGAAGAACAGGAGGGGGGAAAAAAACCCAAAACATATGTTGGCCTTGAAAATAATCTATATAATAATCATCCAAAAGTAGCTGCATTACTCTTGTTAATCGACTTTATTTCATTATTAGGTACTGGAAACTGCTATTATATAGTACAACTGGAAATCCTTCTACTTTAATGAGATGTTTTCTTTCATTTTTAAAAAAAATAATCAAGGGCTTCCCTGGTGGCGCAGTGGTTCAGAGTCCGCCTGCCGATGCAGGGGACACGGGTTCGTGCCCCAGTCCGGGACGATCCCATGTGCCATGGAGCGGCTGGGCCCATGAGCCATGGCCGTTGAGCCTGCGCTCCGCAACGGGAGAGGCCACAACAGTGAGAGGCCCGCGTACCGCAAAAAAAAAAAAAAAGAAGAAAGTATTGCCAAAAAATGTGGGCCTAATAAAAGACATCAGCCCCAAGTCTTAGATTTAATATACAGAAATTAACCTAATTTCTACAGTTAAAGGAAATTAAGTGTAATTTGTAGCAGTTCCTTTATAGTCATTCAATAACTTCTGTAGCTCTGAACAATTAACTGTAAAGATCATATTTTGGTATTTTGGCAAATTCCTATAGTTAAAAAAGATAGATAAATCTGGGCTAACTAAAATGAGAAACATATTAACAATGAAACTTATCCAAAGATGGAGTAAGCTATTTCTGGAGACCTCTAGGACTGAACTGTCCAAGCATAAGTTAGAATGAATTGCCACAGAGAGGAGGATTTAAGCTTTAGGTGGAAGATGGTACATTAAGGTTCCTTCCAACCCTAAAATTCTATGATTCTGATAAAACACACATAGATAATCCAAAACCAAATCAAAATAAAAACTATTAAAAGTAGCTAATTAACTCTCAAAATATAAATTCCTCCAAGGTGTCTAAAGGTTTAAATGCTTTCCCAATAACCTTAAAGAAGTGGTAAAATTTCAGTTATAAACAATTTAAATTATTCCTCTTTAATGTCAAGATGATGGTCCCCATCCCTTCACTTGTAAAAACAAAACAAACAAAAAACATCAGAAAATATCTTTTTACCTTATTAAAGTAGTCCAGCAGGAGCGGCCGTCTAAGCAACGTAAGTAACAACTTATGGTTGTTTTCTTAAACTGTTTAATATCTTCCAATTCTTCTTCTCTCATATCTGGCCTCTGAGCTATGAACAGCTGCATCAGGTTAAATAGTTCTTCTACTGCCTGAAAAGGGCAAATAAGCATTATGATGATCTATCTGCTTCTCATTTCTAAGTGTTATGCTCATTAGCCAGTTCTTAAAATTACACAAATTAAGTTAGATTGCAGTACCATCCAAGAACAATTATAAAATTAGCAGTGGATTCTATTTTTTAAATGCAATATATTATTCACTAAAAGAAAATAATCTTAAAATAGAATTTCCAGATTAAAAACTACAAGTAAATTCAACTTATTCAACTTTAGTCTTAAAACTGTTTAAATTACTAGCTTTATAATGTCAAATATATGTTCCAGAGATGGTATGCCCATCCTTTGCCCCCCTTTTCTATAGTAAATGAGAAATTATTACTCTGTCACAAAGATTTTACACCCCTCAATTACACCTGAATTAATACTGTTTCGAGAAAACCCTTTGTGCCAACATTTGGAATGATCTTTCTAGACTGATAGATGATCCAGCTCAAGATGGATGAAATGTGGGAACTAATATTTTAGTAAAATCACTAGCTGTGGTTTTATAAACTCATTTACTCATGGGCATGTTAGGAAAGGGCTGTTCTTCTAATACATACTTATCAAAGACCTGAAACCCCCAACCTTCATATTTTTCATGGCAAAAATTGATTTAAGCCCCATTTTCACAAAAAATCTCTGATAAGTTCTAAAATAAAGATGTTACATTTCATTGATGCCTAACAACATTAGGGATAAATATTCTAACTCACCCAGCACTCATCAAAGGTATATTTAACTTACAGACATCATGTTTAGTAACTAAATCGGAGATTATTTATGTGAATGCGATAGAGAAAAATCCACTGAATCTTAAAAAATTCTGTCCTAACTCCTCCTAAGTTCGGCAGACTCTCATTCTCCTTCTGTATTCTTATAACCTTGGCTTTGAACCTCTTTTGGTACTTAATATACTCACTTTCTTTCCTTTATTATAGGCATTCTAACTTTCTTAACAGGAAATAAGGTTATTCTTTCTGGGTGAGAAATAACAATTCACTACATTATGTCTAAAGGACAGTTAATGTCCTTTCTTCCTTCAACAGGAAAAAGAAGTGTAGCACACAATTCAAGGATACCAATACTTAAAATACCCTTTATTGTAGTCATTTGACTGAGCTCTTAAGTAAGTGTTGAATGTCTTGAAAAAGTTCCTTCTCCTATACTCCCCTTAAAGTAAGCAAAAAATTTTTCTTATTAGCAGTTTTTAGCCTCTGGGTTGACAACAGGTTGAAAAAGCGTTCTGCACTCTGCTTCCAACCCCCTTCCCAGATGTATACCCTCTTGATGTAAGCTTGAGTTTACAACAAAGAGTAAGAGGCAACAATGAAAAGAAATATCCAGGAATGACAGCCTAACATGGAGAGGGGAAATTTTTAAATAAAACCTATAGTCTGCAGAGAAAAAGGGATCAGATTTAGATGGTATATATTTGTACTCTGATAGGCCCACCTCTTAGCCATTTCATTCACTTCAACATAGTGTGAACAAACAAAAAAACCCTAGGGAATACTACAGCTAAGATAAAATATTGTCTAGCTTACAGCTTAGCATAGCATGTATATGTTGATAATATCTAAATAGTAAATACTCACTTCCTTAAAACTGTACCACAAAGCTGAACTTTTTCATTAGGTATATATGAAAGACTCATTAACAAAACCACAAATTAACGTAAGTAAGTTCCATTAGAGATAAAATTTCAATATCAACCTAAGAAAAATTATCCACACACTTATCAATTTTATAACAACATTTTATACATGTATTCAAGAAAACAAATAAACCTTAAGTCTTTAAGAAAGAACAGTTAAAGTCAGACTGTACTCCCATATTTTGTCACTACATCCCACAACGGGAAAAACAAGTATTTCAATTTGAGGATACAGATACAAGAGTTATCATTTTACTTACTCCAGGGTATTGGCTGGCATGTGGTGTAAGATTCTTAAAGGCCCACTGAATGTTCTGGTGAGAAGCCAGTTGTCGTGTAAATGCAGGAGACTGTTCACAGCAGAGCCTCAGAATGCCGTAGTAGGCAGGCAGCATCCCACGGTTAAAAAGCACCACATCCTGATCATCATGGTCAGCAAGGATGTAATTGAAGGCAATGTTCTTGGTTACCACTGGGTTCTGAACAATAAGGCGGATATTCTCTGGACAGTCAGCACACACATTGTACCAAAATGAAAGCAAAGCCTGTTTATTGTGATTTGTAGCTATTGCTGGCTCAGAAAGTTTAGGCTGGAAAAGGTTCCACAAATCCATGAAATATGTGGAAAACATCAGCTTCTCAGTTTTGGAAATTAAACAGTAAGTCATAAAGCTAAAATAGGGCACTAGCTTTGTAGTGCCATGAACAGCAGCATCAACATAAAGTTTGGCTCTTGAGAGCAAACCAAGGAGCACGTTGTAGACCTGATGTAGGACTACTGTTGTGTCTGGACTGAGTGGAAGGTCACGGGTTGGGATGTGCAAAGACCTTGTTGACCGGAACATCTGGCGGAATGAATTGCTTGGTATAAGGGACACCAGAAGATAAGCTGCAGCTATAAAATGTAAAACAAAACTGTCAGATGCTTACAAGATATAAAATAGACTGAAGAGCAGTCATTAAACACAAAGTCACTCTTCCCTTTAAAAATTAAAATGAATAAAAATTAAGGGACATGAACATCTCTTTTAATATCTTTCTGCTCTACCACTGGTACCAGAGAAATCCCAAGGAATGACAAAAACAGACGTCTTCCATTTTGTCACTGCTATTTTTTAAGTGGTGACAACAATCGCATAAACAAAGTTTTAAACCTCTTTTGTTTAGCTTTCCCAAGACGTAGAATTTTCCCATTTGTTTTATCATTTTATTTCTTCTCAGGGAATAATATGGTTTAACAGGAAGAACACAGCATTTGGAGCCAGAAGACCTACATAATGCTGTCTGACATATCAAATCATTAATTTAGGGTCTTAATTTTCCTCTTCTTTATCAATTATTACAAAATAATTCAGTATTATTTTGTAGATAATGGTAAACTTACATTATAAAGATAGAATAAGATCTATCTAAAAGCCTTTTGTATTATAAAGATTATATATATATATATATGCCAATTATAGAACATTAACTTTGGAAAATCTCTGAAAGTCTTCTAGGCTAACCTTGCATGCAGAGAAAGAATCCCTTCCTTCAACATACCTGGAAAATGTTATTAAGCCTATGGTATAATTCTGAGAGGATAATGACTCATTAGTTGAACCCATCTGTAAAAGGAGTTACTATTAGCAAGGCACTAAGCTAGGTACGTTGCAAATATTATCTCATTTAATCCCTCACAATCAACCTGGAGGTAGGTGATGATACACTGGAAAATCTGAATCTTAGAGAAGCAAAGACCAAGGTCACACAGATAAAAAGGGGGAGCCCAGACTTGACTTCGAGAAACGATGATGATGATGATGACGATGATAATGGTAACAAACAACAAGAACTGCTAACATTTATCAAATGCTTAAATTTAACACATTCTTTATGTAGTTGGTATTAGTTTTATTATCTCCACTTTTACTCAGACTTAAAACAGTATGACTACCCCATTTTCCACAGGAAGTGGCAGAGCTGGAATTCAAACCTTGATTGTCAGACTCATGAGTTAATCGTCCTAACAACATTCATTACAGAGCCTACTCAAGGCATCTAATGCCTTAGTATAACCCTTTTCAATACACCTACTAATTCTGTCTCCCACTATTCTACCTATAATTTGATAACTTCCATCATACTACCAAAGCAAATACAGTTAGGGTTTCTAAAATTAATTGTAATCTCTTTTATGGATGTCAAATTAAACTTTATTTTTGCACAATACTCCATTTCTACATATTTCATCACCTATATATTGCTCTGATTAGCCTGTTTTCAGTCAGGCTCAGTTTGGTATGTGTTTCAAATATAAAAACTTGGCATGTAGGTGTCATCTTGATCAAATTTGTATAAAACTGCAATTGAGAAAATAATTTTATTAAAAAAATTATTCAGTTTAAGTTAGATACTTTTACCCCAACATTTTATTTTGAAAAAAATTTCGAACATTGTGAAAGGTTGAAAACATTCTACTAAATAATGACCCATGGACCTACCACATAAATTCTACAATTAACATTTTGTTTTGCTTTATCACATACCTAACCATCTACTTATTTCTATAAAAACTATTTGCTTTTAAATAAAAAGTAAGTTCTGCTAGGGGAAAAAAACCCACGACTTTTTAATTATTTTTATCTTTGAGAACAAACAGGGAAGTCAATGTAGAAGAACAGACCATCTTTCTAAAAACTGCCTTGCTATAACTTAAAAATTCCTGGGTCTAGAGAACTTAGAACAAATTGTCCATTTCTATATGGCAACTCAACTATTTTAAGACACCTATTGTGTCACCATTTTCTTTTTGCTAAATATTCTAAACAGTCATTCCTTAAAATTATTTTGTAGGATTTACAAGTATTTCTCTGTAGCTTTTCTTCTATCCATGTTACCCTAATTCTTACTGAGTTATACTGATTCTATTCAAATATTTGGGCCCCTATTTCAAGTTACATTATTTCAAAAGCATGTTTTCGTATTTCTATAGTCTTCACTATTATAATTTTTAAATGATGCATAACAATTTATTTCCTATCTGAACATCTAGTTTAAAATTTTTCACACTTACAAATAATGCTGTTGGACATTCATATACTGGATGACTTACTTATACCAGAATCCCTGCAATGGTATTACTGAGTTGAAAAAGGGAAAAAAAAATTAAGGATCTTGGTACATACTGCTAAACTGCATTTCATAAGGGTAGTATTAACTTACAATGTCGCTGCAGTGTATGAGAATGCTATTTCTTTAGCACTACTATGAATGTTAGGTGTACCAGCTAGCTAAAAAGCTTTTCTTTTTGTTTTGGTTTGTTTGTTTGGTTCAGCAAAAGTTTTTAATTGTTTTATGGTCAGGAGTCAGGACATAAATACCAACCAGCATATGTGTCAGCTCTTACAAATATCCCATTACTGTGGGGTTAACTAAACTGGCAGGAAAAAAAGCCTATGAGCAGAGTACCATTGCCAATCCATGTGTACCCACCACTGAAACATGTTTTCCCCTAATAAACCTTTTATTTTAGAAGAGGTAGAACAGACAGTTCCTATACACCCTTCTCCCATTTCCCCTTAACATTATTACCATGGTACATTTGTTGTGACTAAGGAACCAACACTGGCACATTACTATTAATTAAATTCCACACTTCAGATTTCAATAGTTTTGTCCTAATGTTCTTTTTCTGCTTCTAGGATCTCATTTAGGATACATGAGATTTAGATGTCATGTCTCCTTAAGCTCCTCTTGACTGTGACACTTTCTCAGACTTTCCTTGGAAGACCATGACAGTTTTGAGGAGTAGTGGTCAGGTATTTTTGTAGAATGTCCCTCAAATTAAGTTTATCTGATGTGTATCATGGTTAGACTCAGGTTACGGGATTTTGGGAGGAAGACCACATGATGAAGTGCCCTGTGCATCACACCATATCAAGGGCACATACTATCAACATGACTTATCAGTGACATTTTTAACCTTAATTATCTGCCTGACTTAATGTTTGTCAAGTTTCTTAACGTTATTTTCTCTATCCCTCATACTCTACTCTTTGAAAGCAAGTCACTAAGCTCACACTCAAGGGTGTTTCCCTTTTGGGGGGGAAGATGTACATAAATTTTTTGGAATTCTTCTGTATGGGAGATTTGTCTCTTCTCCATTTCTTTGTTTATTCAGTCATTCATTTATATCAGTATGGACTCATGGGTATTTATTTTATACTTTGGATTACAATTCAGTGCTATGTTAATTATTTTTTCTCTCAAATTGTTCCAGCTTTGGGCACTGGGAGCTCTTTCAGGTTGGTTCTATGTGCCTTTGACATACCCCCATCATTTTGTTTTGGGAGTACTTCCTTACTTTCTGGTTCCACAAGATGCTACAGGCTCATCTTGTATATTCCCTGCCCTAGTCCTACAATCAGCCATTTCTCCAAGGAGCTGTGTTTCATTTTATCGGAAATGATGTTTAAAAACATGGATCTGGGTATTTGATGTGCTTGCTGCTACTGGAGTGTTACTGATTGTATGCCCTCTCAGCAGAAAACTAGGAAATATGATGTTAATGATTAAATTGAATGATTAAAGAATTAAAAAAATTAACTACTTTGATTTTTATTTCTTTTAATACTATCAAAAGAAAACATACTCTGTGTTTATTTACAATCAGTTACCTATTCTGTGAAGTATCTATTTTTGGTATTTGTCCATCTGTCTTCCAAGATCTTTGTTTATTCCCTTCTGGCCTGGGTACAATAAAGATATTTATCATTTAACTCCCATAACTTCAGAGAATATTTTCTCTCAGCTTATTTTGTGTTTTAATTGTCACTTTACTCTTAGCCTTCTCAAGTTACTTTTAAGACAGGATTTTCTGACCCATTACTCTCTTCACTAATGCTGATAATGCTTTGTGATTCTATCAAGAAAGGAAACAAAAATGATAGTGGTGGTGATATCACCCAAGAAAAGACACAGTTTCCTATCCTTAAAAAAACAAAAACACTATAGATATTTGTAAAACATCGCCATAGGTTTTCAAATACTAATATAACCTTGGCGTTTAAAACACTATCTCTAAGAGCCTTTCTGTATTATACAATGGGCATATTATGATCACCTTAAAACAAACAAAAAACAAAACGAAACGTGGAACAACAACAAAATGGTTTCTTAAATTCTGAATATTTGACTTACAAGTCCTGACTCTAGGATAATTGTGAGCCAAAAGAAACCGCTCGACCCAGTTTTCCATATTCTGTAGGACCCAGCTGTGTGCCAGTTTATTTCGGGGTGTCTGCACTGCCAACCAATCCAGACACTGAGAAGGATTGTATTCAATTACCTACAAGTAAAATGACAAGAACAGAATATAAGGCTAACTGAATGAGCAGTTACTTTTTTAAACTTACTTTTGGTATGTGCATCAGACACTTTAAAGCTAAATAGTTTTTTGAAAACTAGAGCCTGAAAGAAGTTTCACACCCATGTTTTTTCCCATTTTTAAAGCAACTTATTTTTATTAACAGGAATATGTTCAAGGAGAATTTGTCATTAGTTTACAAAATAAAATTATAATAACCAAGGACTCTAACACAGGACCAATAAGAGAACTCAATGACCTTTAAGGTCTTAAGTTTACAAAGTTATTTAAAAGTGCTTTTAATTCTCTAAAGTTTCCATCTTTACTTTTCTTATTGTTTGCCCAATCTGCTACTATAAGTGAGAATGAAAACTAGCTCACTATACTGCTGGGAAGATCTTTTTCATTGGAAAAGGAAATCCTAGGAATCTAGAGTAGGGGTTGGAAAATTATGGCTCTCAGAAGCCAAAATTACGGCTTCTGTGGTTTGCCTGTTTTTAAGTTTATATTGGAATACAACCATGCCCACTCATTTACATTTTGTCTATGGCTGGTTTTATGGTAAAACAGCAGCTGAATGGTTCTAACAGAGACCATATGGCCCGCAAAGCCTAAAATATTTACTATCTGGACTATGAAGAGAAAAAGTTTGCCAGGCCCCTGGTCTAGAGAGTGGGCATTTCCAACACTCACTAAGATTCTGTAACCTCAGCAGTAACTCTGGAAGAAAGGAAGTGGCTGGTGCGTCCTCTGTATTTTCTATCAACTGCTGAAAGCACCTGGCTTGTATTTCTAGGGCTTCTACCACTTTACAGAATCTTTTTTGAGGATACGGGAATGAGGACCTCGGATGGGCTGAAGACTGCTTATGACTCTACGAGAAAATCTTTAAACATCTGAGACACTAGGGAAGAACTCCTTTTTCCCCTAGATCTTCTGACTAAAGCATCTCTTCTCCCCTTGACCTGTGACTTACTAAAACCATTTTGAGTTACCCAAGCAAGAAGAAACTAGTACTTAAAATGTGAGTGACTGTGTTAGAAAAATAAAGCCCTCAGAAAAATAAACACTAAAACATCTGCTGCAAGACTTACCTCCCATATCCTTTGTAGAATGTAAGATGCAAAGGGAGGCATTCCTGGAGGTCCACCAGCAAACTCCATTAGCATAGTCAACAATTTAAAGAAAGGATTGGCTGCCTATAAGACATGTACATGACTGTGTATTTAGATCTGTTTGAACCCATCATTTCCAGCTGAAAACAAAGAAGTATAACTCTTCTACAGATCACATTTACATCTGCTGTATTAGGTTAGAGAGCTCAGTACTCATACATATGAACCTGAACTCTCATAAAGCAGAAGGGTGAGCGCAGGATACAGTGTCAATTGTGTGGGAGCCACATTTAACAGAAAACATCTATTTTTCTGGATGCCAATTTGGGAAAAAATGTATCAAAACTCTTGTTAATGAGACAACCATGTTTATAGAAAAATTTAGATTAAAAGTTTCCTGCAGCAACCTTTGCTCTCTGAGGTATAATTTATAGTAATATTTGACATGTATTATCAAAGTAGCTATAATATTTTCATTTTATGAAAATACATACTTATCCACCTAGGCAGAATTCTGGTTATTCTACTTTCTTCTAAGGTACAATATGATATATGCTTCAAACCAAACAATTTTAAAGCTCAGTATCTAGGTGGAACTCTGATATATTCAACTTATATGTAAATTTATATTTAATTAGGAAAATGACATTTGTGACAAGATGTGAAGAGGTAATTCACTTTATTCAAGTTACATAGTTAAAAATAGGTTGTTGTATTATGAGGGAAGCCTTGATAAATTTTTTCCCAAAAACAATTAAAAAGGTTCATTTGAAAGCACTGTCAGTGCTGATAGCTGCTTGAAAAACATGAATGAACAGATGTCTACATACCTCAGGAGTCAATTTTGCTATTGATGTGAAAAGCATAGATACAATCTAAAACAAAACAAAACAAAACAAAAGGGATAATTTCAGAATATTCTTCCACAAATTACCAAAAATCTTTAAGACTGTTTCTCAGCACTTACATGTTCTGCAAGTCGATTATTGTATCGACAAAGGCTGAAAATCAGATTACAAGTTTGTCTTATATTGATGCCATCACGAATATGTTGAAACAAGAAGGGAAATCCCTGTTAAAAGCAAAAGTTGTTCATTTAAGAACTATTTTGTTGTTATTTTTGTGATTATCAAGTGGTCTAATATTGAGACGGTATTACCTTTCCTCCTGTTAATGCCGCCATGTCAGTCTGTGATAATGTCAAATGCCTGAAAGAAAACATTAGTGGAAATAAGTTTTTCTTTCCTCTATACTACTTTATAGCCATTTGCATCATGACACATAACAAAATTGTTGATTCAATTACAAGTGTACCAAGCTACCATCATAAAATGATTTTTGAACTTTCTGCTAGCTAGACTTGCTCACTAGACATCTTTTAGACAATTTTTCAAAATTCCAAGATTGGTACATGGAAGTCCAAATCTACTTTGTTTCCATTTAATTAACTCAAAATGTTGGTGTACTGTAACACGAGGATGGGTCTAATTTAGAGAGCTTTTTTTGGACATGAGAACCTTCAAAACAAAACGAACTTCTAAGAAATAGAGAATTTCACTTTCAAGTTTAAAATTACTGCATATTTCTTTAACTTATTATAGAAAATTTCAAACACATACAAAAAAAGAATACTGTAACCATCCCATCACTCAGTTGCAAATTACCACCTTACGGTCGGCCTTGATTCATCTGTACCTCCTACTTGTTCAAATATGAACTATTTTGAAGCAATTCCAGATATGTTATCACTTAGTCCATAAATTTCAATACATATCCCAAACATAAATTTCAAAAACATAAACAACACTACCATTATTCACACCTAAAATAAATTAACAATTTCTTATTATCATACAAGATCCAGTCAATGTACAATTTCCTCAAGTTTCTAAAAAATTTTTTTTATAATTTGTTTGAATCAGGATCCAAATGAAGTCCTCTGTTGACACTGGTTGAAATGTCTTTTAAATCTCTTTTAGACAACTGGTTTCCCCTCCGATTTTGTTTTTATCTTGCAATTAATCTGTTGAAGAAAGCAGGTGGTTTAACCTGTAGAATTTCCCACATTTCCATTTTGCTGATTATATCCTTGGTGTGTTGTTTTAACATATTCCTCTGTCCCCGTATTTCCTATAAACTGGTAGTTATTAGATCTAGAGACTTGATCAGATCTAGGTTTGACTTTTTAATCAAGAATACCTTAATAAACGGTAGTGTGAACTTTCATTAGGAGGCACACAATGAAAAGCTGTCCCTCTTTTTGTAATGTTTTCAGCCCATGATGATCATTTCCTAGATCCATTATTGCATTTGGGATGCAAAATATTGATATCCTAATTCCAGCATTACTTGCTCATTTATTAGCTCAAATACCTCTATGACGATGAACATCTCTCTCATTTACCATTTGGTTGCCATGAAGTATAATTCTTGCAGGTAAGATAAATACTTGATATTGTTCCTTTATTAATAAGTTTCCAAAATTGTTACTTGGTTTCTTAATATACTCCAAAAGTTGTCAATAATTTTTAAAATTTTGTCTTTAGGTATCATTATGAATTCATGGATGTAAACATCCATGATGTGTTTTAGTCCACTTGCAGTTGTTATTACTATTATTGATGTTCAAGTTGTCCAATCTGTAACCAGTAGAAACCTCCTTAAGTTGACTCTTGAGACCTTTTAACATGACCTCAGTAGTCTTTGATAGCCTCCTTGCTTTCCAAAATGACAAAATGTTCGAGGCTTCCCATTCATTTCTTGCCCAAGACCTGGAATTGGCCATTTTCTCAAGGAACCTTGATTTTTTTCAGTGGGAAATATTATCTAGATGCCAGGGTCACTCACTGATTTTTGGGTTGGAGAGGATTTCTAGGCCTTTTCAGAAAATGGAGATACATAATACATTTTTTGTTTGCTTAAGACAAAATATACCATGAACTCTACTGATATTCCCAAATTCAAATTTAGTTTTGAAGAAGTTATGTAAACATCCTACAATTTTATATTTTTATTTCTCTTTTCTTTTTCTGAAAATCTTGGTTTCTAATGACATTAACAATTATCTATTTGTTTTATTCTATAATACAGTTTCAGAATAATAATTCTAATTATACTACTACTCACAATATAATTAGTAAAACACTTGAGGATAATTTTACAATTCTTTTTGTCCTTCAGGTACATCCCACTAAAAATTACAGTTAAATCAATGTGTTCTAAAGTCACTTTAATTCCTCTCCAGTGGCTATGTCACCAACTCAATATACAGTTAGGCTCATTTATTTCAGTCTGCTTTTGATTTTTAGGGATTGCATTTTATTAATTTACTTATAATTATAGAAAACATTTACATGATTCCAAAGATAAATCTAAAAAACAAAACAGTGTACTATATTCAAAGAAGTCAAACCTTCATTCCTGTCCCCTCCAGCCTGTTTTCCCCTCCCCCAACCACTGGAAACTTAACATTTATTTTTAAAAATTTAGTCTTCAATTAGAAAAATAGTCAGTTCTTGTTACTTGTAGTACTTACGTTCTATAAAGAGCTGCGAACACTGAATTAGTGAACACTGAATCACTGCTCATAGGGAAAACATACACTTAGGTTCCTGTGAACCTCTGGTCATAACACTTTCATCAATAGATCAATATGTTACCTTGCATAATGTGTGTTTCTGTTTAAAGACACCTGATTTAATGTTGACTCATTAGCACTGAATACAGAGCAAACAGCGCTGTAACTCAAACCTGAATGAAGCTTATCTAATGTGTACTTTCTCCTTAAGGCATATTATGGCCTTCTTGAGCTTAGGAACACACTAGACAGCACTTGGCACTATGCTTGGGACCATTTTTAAACAGCCAAATCACCAACAAAAAGCATAAATGTGAGAAATGTGGCATATATTGCAAACAAAAATTTGTTTACAATTTGAGCACCGAAACAAGAAGGCAGAGTGTCACCATGTTTGACCTCAGCTGGAGAAGTGTGTGCCAGGTCAACTCCAATTTTTTGCCACTCTGTACATTCTGAAATCCACAAATCACTGTAAACGCTTCACAAGTACTGATTTGGGGATTACAAATAAATTTAAGTAGGAAAATTCACAAAGCAGAGATCCATGAATAATGTGGCTTGATTGCACACGTGCGCACGCACACACACACACACACACACACACACACACACACTCTTCTCTCTCTCTCTCTCTCTCACTCACTTTGTGTCTCACAGCCTCCCCTTCTTAAAAAGTAGCATACTATAGGGAATTCCCTGGTGGTCCAGTGGTTAGGACTCAGTGATCCCGTAAGCCATGCTGCGTGGCCAAAAGAAAAACCAAAGTAGCATACTATATATACTTTTGTCCACCTTGTTTTTTTTTTCACCTCAGTGATATGTATCTTAAAGAACTCTCCATGGTGGTACACATACAGTCCATACTGCCTGGTTTTTTTCTGCTATAGAGTCCTCTATCAAGTGGATGCTCTGTTTCTTCAACTTGTACCATCTTTGTGGACATTTTCAGTCTTTTGCTGTTTATAAACACTGCTTCAATAAACAGCACTGCACATACATCTTTTGGTGTTTTGGGAACAGAATCCCAGAAGTGTGGTTGCTAGGTCAAAGGATGAATGCACATATAATTTTGCTAGATATTTTACTGTAAATTTCTTCAATGTATATTTCTAACATGACTCAGGCAAAGTAAGAGTTTGGTACAAAGGATCGAAATACTTATGCTACAAGAGTTGATGGAAAGTGTTGTTATTATTTAAAAGGAATTAAGTAACAAAAACTACTGAGTTAATAATGGTAAAACAATTATGTAAAAAGAATAAAATCAAACATGCTTTAAGCATTTTGAATGTTGAAACATTTCACCTTTCGGAGCGAGACTGTTCAACCAAAAGAGCAACTAAAGCTATCATTTTTTCAAGAGCAGCTGGCCTGTATTTTTCTTCTGCCAGAGAGAGTATATCTTCTTCCTCCTCCTCTTCTTCCCCTTCTTCCTCTGACAACACTTCAACTTGAGGCTAGAACATAACACAATTCATTTTTAATATATTATTTTCTAACATTATGTTGAGAGAAAAGAGCTTGATTGTCTCACACAACAATGCAGGGTAGACAGTGGCAGGAGCATGTATCATGAAAAATAACCACTCAAAGGCCTAACCTTATTTAAAAGTCTAAACCACATTCAGGACAATTCTAGATTTAATAGGCAGAACTGTAAAGAACAATAATTCCCAATACTGTATTTACCTTACCTAAAGATATAAATTCTTTAATAATAATTTTTTTTCTTATAGGCAAGCTCTTTGGAAGATAAATTAGGAACAAAATTTATATGAGTATGATAAAATGGTATTTCATATTTAATAAAAATACCAGTTACACAAATTAAGGAATCCATATTTGCAGTTTTCAGATAATCCAAACAGTAGGTATTTCAAAGAGATACTCATTTGGGGTTTGAAATGCAACGCTGAAAAGATTTTATGATCTAACAAAGCAAAAGAAAAGCAGTCTAAATAAGTAGCCATCTAGGTTGAAATTAGATAATAACAGTACGTATTTGGAGAACCATTACAGCACAGTGGCTAACAGTTTCATTCGGGAGTCTAACCAAGGATCAAAGCCTAACTCACTGTGATCTAAAACAAGTTAACTTCTTTATGCCTCAAGTTCCCCATCTGTAAAATGGAGATAACAACAGTACTTACCTCTTAGGGTTACAACAAGGATTAAATAAGATAGAGCAAATAGAGCATCCAATCCAATGTGGTCATTACAGACAACACAAAATTGATGTAATAGTTTTAATATTATGAACTGAATTTTTGGAAGACTGACAGACTTAATATAGCAAAGGGCTTTAAAAATATGGCCAGCAAAAATGTTCACCAAAACACAAAATGCTACTGTAAGACCCTAAAGCAGGTGATGGCCATTTTGCCTAAATTTATTTGCTTTGATCCAGGGCCATACCAATGAAATTTACCCCTTGACTGTTTCTTCTCTTGCTATATCCATTAAAAATATCAACCAAACTTAGACCCTTAAAATCATTTAATATCAGGGCTGGAAGGGACTTCAAAGGAATCCAGTATCTTTCTATGATGCAAACTTGAAAACATGGCTCTAAATCCCTGATATGAGACAGAACCGTACTTACATTTTCAGGCCCTTTGGTTCCCATGTAAAAATGTACCATTGTAGATATGGCTTGCAGTGAAAGCAAAAACTGGCTCTAAAAATAAAAATATTGATTTAAAAATATAATATAAAAACAATTAAGTTTTAAATACTGAAAATAAGTACATAATATCAGAAATAAACAAGATATAGCCTCACCTCTTCTTCACCCATTTTGGCAAATTCGTAAAGGAAGGCAAAATATTCTGTAAGATGTTTACTGTGAGGCTTTACACCATGTTCCATGATTAATAACAGAGTTCTCACAAATCGAGTGACACATGAACGACCACCTATATCTTCTACTGAAGCATCCATGTCATCAGACCTGAAAACACAATTTTATACATCTTAGAAAAAGTATGAAGTCTGGGGATAGATATTTTGGGAGGAGAAATATTTTAAAAACCTGAATTTATCTCTTTCATCTTTGCAATAATGAATACGAATTACAATAATACAAAAAGTTGGATTCCAGTTATCATGTCTCGCTGAAATCAAAACAAAAAGACTAAGTCAAAGTTACTTGTAGAGGATTTTGAAAATGCAATTAAATAAAAATAAAACAAAAGTATTCCTTCTTGATTTATATTATTACAGATTATTTTTAAATAGGAGAACCTAAATATTTCAGTGTGGATATTTAAAAATACTTCGTAGGCAGATCATCAAAAAACTTAAAAATAAAATGTTCAGGGACTTCCCTGGTGGTCTGGTGGCTAAGACTCCGTGTTCCCAGTGCAGGGGGCCCGGGTTCGATCCCTGGTCAGGGAACTAGATCTCACATGCATGCTGCAATTAAGAGTTTGCATGCTGCAATGAAACTAAGACCCGGCACAGCCAAATAAATAAATAAATATGTTAAATAAATAAATAAATATGTTAAATAAATAAATTAAAAAGTTCAGTTCAAAAGGTATACTTCTTACCCATCTTCCATTCCTGGCTGTAGATAGAGATGAGCATGCACAGGTCTAAGTCTCTGAATCACATGGATACACAAACGCTGAAACATCTATAGATGAAAAGATAGGACAACCTAAGAGTCAACTCACATCAGGTAACAAAGACACTGCAAAATGAACACGATTAAAAATTCTGCTACCCTGGGCTTCCCGGGTGGCGCAGTGGTTGAGAGTCCGCCTGCCGATGCAGGGGACACGGGTTCGTGCCCTAGTCCGGGAAGATCCCACATGCCGCAGAGCGGCTGGGCCCCTGAGCCTAAGCGTCCGGAGCCTGTGCTCCGCAACGGGAGAGGCCCGCATACTGAAAAAAAAAAAAAAACCTCTGCTACCCATTTATATTTTGCCCACAGATTATCTTTTGACATTCTAAAGCTTTCCTGGAGTCTCAACTACAGACTGAAGATAAAAGGTAGAGTTAGCTTGAAAAACAATTTTATAAGGGAAAAAGCAAAAACAAACTATAGGTTTCAGTAATAGAGATTACCAAATACAAAGCTTCATGAAACCTCCTTTACTAGTGGAGATACAGAGGAAAGAAAACTTGGCATCCATCTCTTTCAGAAGAGTGGAGTGGGGCAGGACAGCTGCTTATTAGAATTTCAATGACTAGGAGAAGGAAATGCAATTTAAGTTTATCCAAAAAATATGGATTAAGATATACAAATGGCCAATAAGCACACGAAAAGATGTTTACTATTATTAAGCAAATGCAAACCAGAACTACAATGAGATACTACTTCACACCCATTAGAAAGGCTAAAATTAAGAAGACAATAAACAAATGTTGAAGAAGATGTAGCAAAACTGGAACCGTCACAGACTGCTGGTGGGAATGTAAACTGGTGCAGACATCATGAAAAAAAGTTTGGTAGTCCCTAAGAATGTTACAACCCAGCAGTTCACTCCTCTGTATATATCCAAAAGAACTGAAAACACATGTCCACACAAATATCTGTACACATATGTTCATAGCAGTGTTATTCAAAACAGCAAAGAAGTGGAAACATCACTAATGTTCATCAACTGCTGAAAAGATAAACAAAATTTGGTATATAGAATATTACTTGGCAATAAGAAGAAATAAAGTACAGATACAAGTCACAACATGGGTAAACCTTGAAAACATGGTTAAATCAAAAAAGCCAGTCACAAAAGACCACATACTGTGTGATTCTATTCAAATGAAATGGTGAGAATAGGCAAACCCACAGAGGCAGAAAGTATATTAATGGTGGCCAGGGGCTGAAGAGAATGGACAGGATAAAATGGAAGTGATTGCTCATAAGTATGGGATTTCTTTTGGGGGTGTTATAAAATTAGGTAGATGATGGTCACATATTTGGGAATATACTAAAAAACACTTAATTTTACACTTTGAAAAGTTTTGCTAAATTTTATGATATAAGAATTGTATCTCAATTATAACTGAAAGTAGCATATTTCAGATTAAATTTTTAGTTTTGTGTCATAAATGCATATGTATTTTTCTTCCTTGTTAATTTTTCCAATGATTTATGAAAAATAAACTGATTCATGTGACAGCTGAGAATCTGTCACAGAAATAAGTTATACACTATTCATTTAACTTTCAAGGCCATTACAGTACCCTACCATGGTTAGAATACCTAAGGATCTGAAAAAGAATCAGTACAACTCATACATCAAAGTAGGATCTGAGAAAATAGGCAGTTATAGCTATCTTCCTGTAACCAGGAAATGTGAATGATTTTAATCACTTGACTGGAAATGATAGCTGATTTGCCAAAAAAAGCTGGTGAAAATAAGAGCAAAATGACTTTTGTGATAAGAGGTCGATCTTTTCAAATTACTTCCAATGCTGGGTTAAAATATATTCACAGGCAAATTCAGAACAATTAACTTGAAAGACACTTCTTTTCCAAATAAATTTTTTCTTACCTGTCTCACAATTTGATTAGGGCACTTAATTAGTATCTGCATTGGCCACCAATCATCATCAGCCATGCGGTCCAAAAACCACTGTAAGTAAATAGTGTGATTTTAACATTCAATCAATACTTGTCAATTGGGATAAAAATCACACAAAGATTTTAATTCTAGTTGACATTTGAATTCTTTTAAATTCTTACCAAAAAAGATTCTTCAATTGGTAGAAAGTGTAAAATCTAAAATGCCTAAAGTCATAATCAAGGTCATCTCAATACAGAATTCCATGGATGTCATTTACATTATAGTGTAGAACCTACATGATGACAACCTGCAGTTCTTAATAAAGTCAAATACTATTTTCCTCTTAGACTTCATAAAGGTCACATTGCAGAATTTTTTGTTCCTATTAATAATATATGATCTGAATATGATAAACTTTCTGTTTAAAACCAATTTATGTTCTGTCGATAACAAAAAACACTCTTCTTTACGCTAAGACAATTTCCCATTAATTTCAAGATATCTCTTAATCACATATTTAACTCCTCTATTGAACTGTACTGCCTATTTATGCACACACATAATTACTGACAACTGTAGAGAATTTTAACTCCTTGATAGAGTTCCAGAGGCAAATCCTTAGTGAAAAAACTGAAGTCACAACTTTATTAAAAAAAACAACAAAAACAAAAAAAATTTGACTTAATCAAGCTTCTGCATCTACTGAACAGTTTTTTTTGTTTGTTTTTGTTTTTACTGAATAGTTTTTTAAAAATCATGAGGGGGGAAGGGAATAGAGGAATATGTTAAATAACACCCAAAGGATGCACTAGATCAAAGCCAGCATGTGGAAAATCCTGCAGAACAAATGAGAATGTGGTACAGAGGGGAAAAAAAAAAAAAGAAGGTAACTACAGTTGCTCCTTGGTATGGAGCCCCAGCATACACGAAAATCTGCAGATACTCAAGTCCCATAGTTGACCTTCTGTATCTTAGGTTCCTCTGCATCCTCGGATTTAACCAACCACAGATTGTACGGTAGTGTACGTACTTACTGAAAAAATCTGTGTATGAGTGGACCCACACAGTTCAAACCCGTGTTGTCCACGGGTCAACTGTATTATAGATGAAAAGAGATTTACAAGACAAAAGCAAAATGTGGACCTTGTTTCAATACTAATTCAAACAAACCGACTGAAAAAAATTTTTAAAAATAATCGTTCTAAAAACCTTCTACATATGAAAATATCTTCAACTAATTTCATCTATTGTACACTATGCTGCTGTCTCCCACTTCTGGGAATTTATAAGACCTGCATTCCTAGAAAGGCACACACCACTCCGGGAGATCATCACAAATGATAAACGATAGTAAGATGGCAATATGGCTAAGTGTTTATTACCTGTGTGCATACTATCCTTAGGGATGTATGTCTCTCTTATAATGTAATATGGGAAAAGATAAAATAGGACGTAAACTGATCTACTGGGATATATGCATTTTTTCTAAGAGGGGGAAGGGAGATATGCATTTTTCAGTATTTTCTAGTAGCATGCAAAAGTAGTTAAGAAATAACTGGTACAGTTCTGAATTTTCTATACTTTTTCCTTCCAATACATGGTGGGGGGGAACCTAAGGATTTTTAAGTAACTTAAAAATCAATTATTTAATCAATGTAATGAATTTGATACATTAATTATAAATTTCTCTTGGCAATCAAGTAATTTTAGGAACAACTTACACTGGCTCCCTATGATTTATAATAGATAAAACAATTTTGTTATATCATCTAAGTTAAGAATAAAAGAAAACAAGAAAGTGAATGTTAAGCTATGCATTGTTTGTTGTATCATTCACCTCACCTCACAAGCTGCTTGGCTATTATTAAATTGTTTGGTCAACAGTTCAATCCACTGAAGCATTGTGGGCTAAAAAAGAAAAAGAAGTTACTGAAGGTATTAGGTGATATCTGAGGCTTCCCTGGTGGTGCAGTGGTTAAGAATCCACCTGTCAATGCAGGGGACACGGGTTCAGGCCCTGGTCCGGGAAGAGCCCACGAGCCACAACTACTGAAGCCCGTGCTCCACAACAAGAGAAGCCACCACAATGAGAAGGGTGCGCACCGCAATGAAGGGTAGCCCCTGCTCATTGCGACTACAGAAAGCCCACGTAGTAACGAAGACCCAACGCAGCCAAAAAAAAAGATATGAAAAATGACATGAATGGCACAAAAGTTTACGAAATAGAACACATACCTTTTCTTTTGAATGAATAAATGTCTCTAGGACAAAGGAAGTGCTTAACTGCAAGAAAAAATAAAATTAAGCAAAAAAGATTTAATTATTTTAAAGTCACCAATTTTGAAGAAATTACCTAAGTCTATACATATATTACCTTTGCTGTCATTAAGGACACAGCTTTAGGATCTGGTAATGTACTGGGAATACAACTACACAACTGCCACATAAACCTAGAATTTGAAAACAATAGGTTAAAATTCTTACGAAATAAGATTTTTTAAAACTGTTAACAAAAAAATCTTACTAAATCTGCCAAGCTTACCCAAAATATGTATGTTCAAAAATGTTTTTGTCTTGAAGAAACTGCATGTTATCATGCCAAATCCACTGAAGAAAAAAATGTTAACATTAGACATCAGAAAGCATTTGCTTCATAACATTTTACCAATATTTTTATTAGACAAAATAAGACTTGCTCTAGAAGAAACAAAAAGTATACATGCACTTAAATTCATGTTGACTTTTTTCCAGGTAAATGGAATATGGAAGTAGTTACTAAACCTAATCCAATTTATCATTACTTATCTGGTTACCTCAAGCAATCAGGTTGTTTCTTTTTTTTTTTTTTTCAATTTATTTATTAAAATTTTCAAAGTAAGAACTCTGAAATCCCATCTGTCTGAAGAGCAAATATATCATGAATAAAATTATGTTAACATTGATAACATACATGAAAACTATGGTAGGCTGATATTCTGGTAACAACAGGTTATGAAAGACAGGTTTATGTTTAAAAGCTTTTAAGAATCTGCCTACCAATGCAGGGGACACAGGTTCATGCCCTGGTCTCGGAAGATCCCACATGCCAGAGAGCAACTAAGCCCGTGCGCCATAACTACTGAGCCTGTGCTCTAGAGCCCGTGAGCCACAACTACTGAAGCGCATGTGCCTAGAGCCCGTATTCCACGAAGAGGAGCCACCACAATGAGAAGCCTGCACACCGCAATGAAGAGTAGCCCGCGCTCGCTGCAACTAGAGAAAGCCTGCGTGCAGCAACGAAGACTCAACGCGGCCAAAGATAAATAAAATTAAAAAAAAAAGAAAACAATGTGAAAAAGAAATTCATGTTTACTTATAGATCCTGTATTTATTGAAAAAAAAAACCCAAAACCATGTGTAAGTGGACCCTCGCAGTTCAAGCCTGTGTTGTTCAAATGCCAACTGTACATTAAGGTTTTATGTAAAATTTCATTTTATTTCACATGTGGGTGGCTATCTTTAAATACCTTTGGGTCCTCATCTACAACATGGTGTACATCTGAATACCCTGGGGACACAAAGTCTTGCACATAATGATTAAAATCTATTTTATTTTGCTATTATGATAGCAGTTGAAATAAATCTTTGTATAAATAGGTGAGTTTAATAGCTTGGCATCTAGTGACGCATCTAATTCTGCTGGTAAACCTAATTTAGAGGGTTTGGAAGAAGATAATATTCTTGGCTCTTTATCAGTAAATTACAGGTAGGCAAGATACCATTAGAAGTGTTTGGGGGGCTTCCCTGGTGGCGCAGTGGTTGAGAGTCTGCCTGCCAATGCAGGGGACACGGGTTCGTGCCCCGGTCTGGGAGGATCCCACAGGCCGCAGAGCGGCTGGGCCCTTGAGCCATGGCCACTGAGCCTGCGCGTCCGGAGCCTGTGCTCCGCAATGGGGAAGCCCTTTAATCTTATTTGCGGAAAAAAAAAAAAAAAAAAAAAAAAAAAGAGTGTTTGGGGAACAAAATCCACTCAGTTTTAAGACTTGACCACAATAGTGCAAATATCAATCAGTCAGAGAGTAAAAGTTTAATTGTGTACATGGAAGAGTACACTCGTATCACGTATACCTTTCTGGAGATTTATTTTTTTTACTTTTGGCCGAGTCAGTTTACAACAATGACACAACATACATTGAGCGTGCACACTTTTTATAAACCCCTAACATTATCACGTAACTACATTATGAAACGAAGAGAGCTCATTACTACAAATGAGACACATATTAAAATATACATAATACATATTTTAAATGCATTTAAAATACACTGTACACTTGTGTATAATATGAAGCGTAAGAAAAGGAACATTCACAGTCCTACCACCCAATCCAAGAATATCACCAACCATACAAGTTAATTGTGAGCTTGAGCTTATTCCATCAACCATTTTTACCTTTCTTATTTTTCTTCAGTGTTACTAATAATTGTTTTCCACTCCCTTTAACCTCTTTCAGTTTACATTCACCTGTTGTATGTCAGTATTACCGAGACTATTTGTGAACAGGGTTACGGTCTACCTCGGATTACAGATACTAATGATGTTGTTTATATAGCCTGCTTTTATATTCTAGAACTAATACTTGCATAAATACTTAACATGCTTTTAAATTGCTGCTAAAGTTAAATTAACTCATACCTCTAGTAATTCAGATGAAACATCAAATTTGTATTCTTTGCCATTTTCTTCCTCTGGTTCCATGCGTTTGTAAAACAGCATATAAGCACTGTGTGTCTTTAAGAGGGAAAAAAAAGTATATTTTCATTTTGACATAGTATACCTATAAAAGTAGATAACATGGAAGTCAGAAAACAATGTACAATTATACATGAAAGAAATGGTTACCTTTTCGAAGGAGAAATCCATAAATTTATCTGTAACAGAATCATAGGTCTTGGTCTGTTTAAAAAAATGAAAGTTTTCCTTCTTTAAGAAATGGGTACACTCAGCTATATTTATATATAAAATACTTCATAAATAGCTATTTTATACTTTATAGCAACTTTGTAAATAGTTCTCAAATAGCATTATATGCAGAAAAATCTTTAATAGCAGTTTTTGGATAGGAGTAGTACTTTAAAAAAAAGATTCAAAACATTTTTAAGGTACTTTGCCATCAATAATATTAAGCTAAATAAAATGGACTTGCAATCTGAAAAACTACTTTTTAAATAAATCTTTATTGGAATATAATTGCTTCACAATACCTTGTTAGTTTCTGTTGCACAACAAAGTGAATCAGCCATATGCATACGGACATCCCCATATCCCCGCCCTCATATCCCCTCCCTCTTGAGCCTCCCTCTCATCCTCCCTATCCCACCCCTCTAGGTCATCGCAAAGCACCAAGCTGATCTCCCTGTGCTATGCTGCTGCTTCCCACCAGCCAACAATTTCACATTCGGTAGTGTATATATGTTGACGCTACTCTCACTTCACCCCAGCTTCGCCCTCCCACCCCATGTCATCAAGTCCATTCTCTATGCCTACCCCTTTATTCCTGCCCTGCAACTAGGTTCATCAGTATCATTTTCTTTTTTTGATTCCATATATGTGCGTTAGCCTACGGTATTTGTTTTTCTCTGACTTACTTCATTCTGTATGTCAGAGTCTAGGTCCATCCACCTCACTACAAATAACTGATTTTCGTTTTTTTTATAGCTGAGTAATATTCCATTGTATATATGTGCCACATCTTCTTTATCCATTCATCTGTCAATGGACATTTAGGTTGCTTCCATGTCCTGGCTATTGTAAATAGTGCTGCAATGAACACTGTGATGCATGTCTCTCTCTTTTTTTTTTTTTTTTGCAGTATGCGGTCCTCTCACTGTTGTGGCCTCTCCCGTTGCGGAGCACAGGCTCCGGACGCGCAGGCTCAGCGGCCATGGTTCACAGGCCCAGCCGCTCCACGGCATGTGGGATCCTCCTGGACCAGGGCACGAACCCGTGTCCCCTGCATCGGCAGGCGGACTCTCAACCACTGTGCCACCAGGGAAGCCCTGGTGCATGTCTCTTTTTGAATTATGGTTTTCTCAGGGTATATGCCCAGTAGTGGGATTGCTGGGTCATATGGCAGTTCTATTTTTAGTTTTTTAAGGAACCTCCATACTGTTTTCTATAGTGGCTGTATCAATTTACATTCCCACCAGCAGTGTAGGAGGATTCCCTTTTCACCACACCCTTTCCAGCATTTACTGTTTCTAGCTTTTTTGATAATGGCCATTCTGACCGGCGTGAGGTGATACCTCATTGTAGTTTTGAGTTGCATTTCTCTAATAATTAGTGATGCTGAGCATCTTTTCATGTGCCTCTTGCCTGTCTCTAAGTCTTCCTTGGTGAAATGTCTATTTAGGTCTTCCGCCCATTTTCTGGATTGTTTGGTTTTTTTTTGATATTGAACTCCATGAGCTGTTTTTATATTTTGGAGATTAATCCTTTGTCTGTTGTTTCATTTGCAAATATTTTCTCCCATTCTGAGGGCTGTCTTATTGTCTTCCTTATGGTTTCCTTTGCTGTGCAAAAGCTTTTAAGTTTAATTAAGTCCCATTTGTTTATTTTTGTTTTTATTTCTGTTACTCTAGGAGGTGGGTCAAGAAAGATCTTGCTGTGGTTTATGTCAAAGAGTGTTTTTCCTACGTTTTCCTCTAAAAGTTTTATAGTGTCTGGTCTTACACTTAAGTCTTTAATGCATTTGGAGTTTATTTTTGTGTATGGTGTTAGGTAGTGTTCTAATTTCATTCTTTTACATGTAGCTGTCCAGTTTTCCCAGCACCACTCATTGAAGAGGCTGTCTTTTCTCCATTGTATGTTCCTGCCTCCTTTGTTGTAAATTAGGTGCCCATATGTGCCTGGGTTTACCTCTGGGCATTCTATCCTGTACCATTTATCTATATTTCTGTTTTTGTGCCAGTACCATACTGTCTTGATTACTGTACCTTTTGGTATAGTTTGAAGTTGGGGAGCCTGATTCCTCCAGCTCCATTTTTCTTTCTCAAGATTGCTTTGGCTATTCGGGGTCTTTTGTGTTTCCATATGAATTGTAAGATTTTTTGTTCTAATTCTGTGAAGAATGCCATTGGTAGTTTGATAGGGATTGCATTGAATCTGTAGATTGCTTTGGGTCGTATAGTCATTTTCACAATATTGATTCTTCCAATCCAAGAACATGGTATATCTCTCCATCTGTTTGTGTCATCTTTGATTTCTTTCATCAGTGTCTTACAGTTTTCTGAGTACAGGTCTTTTACCTCCATAGGTAGGTTTATTCCTAGGGATTTTTATTCTTTTTGTTGCAATGGTGAATGGGATTTTTTCCTTAATTTCTCTTCAAATATATAAAACTTAATAAAGTGGGCATGCAATCTGAAAAACTACCTTTTAAAAGAAGAGTTTTGCACTGTTTACTTGTTTATCTTTTCTTTTTTTTTTTTGAGGAAATATTCTAGGAATAACATCTAGAGATGCAATAGGTTTAGTTATGGCTTCAATGGTAACTCATTATTTCCTTCCTTCTTCTACTCATTTTCCAAGTGTTAGGAATTTGTCTAATTTTCCTTTTCTATTCAGAATAGTACATAAGAGCATCAAAGAGCAGTTAGGAAAGCCTTTTCATTAAAATCCAGAATGTGACCAGTTATTTCACAATAAACATGGCTATTAAAGGGAAATATAACTTTATCTGAGCTTCTTTATGAAATAGAAATTACTTTTTAATACTTGTGAGAATCAACAGGCTATTTTTAAAGTTTTCAGAAAATTGGTACTAGGGTAAACTGCATATAAAGAAGTGAAATTATTATAACACTACTCCAACCTAATTGTCTTTTCTTATATCTTAACTGATAATTACAAAACAGATAATCTTTTTCTATCCTGTCACTAGTAATAACTAGGTTGTTGCCTCTGTTATTGAAAGCACTAAAGGAACAATCTTTAAAGTTTAGCTTAAGCCAACTTCCTTGTCAAAGATTTCTCATAGTAAGTACTTACTCAATAAAGTATTCAATAGAGTAATTTCTTTCTGTTCTAATCCCAAAGCATTTAAGTAAACAACTTATTTAATCATGATGTCTTGTGGAAATGTAATTCAATTCCTATACTATTATTTTTCAATTGTAAGTCTTAACCCTTCTTAATCAGACCCTCTTAATCAGTTGAAGAAATAGTAATTTAAAATATATTTTCAAAAAAAAATATTTTCCAGTGTCTGGTATATGCTCCAAACATACTAAGCTATACTAAACAAACAAAAAAAAACATTTTAGATTTAATTATAGGAATTAAGAGAAAGTTACATGACTCTGCTATTGGATTTTATGATACTGCAAAGCACTTAGAAAGTCATGAACCATTTATAACTTTTGAATAAAACTTACCGTCATCTCTCCACCAAAACATTCAGAAGCAAGTTGAGCAGAATCAAAAGGTTTTACCTCAGCATCATTAAAAAGATACCTAAAGCAGAGCATATAGTATTGATCAAGTATATATGTAATATATCTGTATTGTGCCTCTTTTTAAAATATTTAGATTACATTCTAATATATTACAAATATTGATCAAACTTATTAATATGTGGTAAATTCTAACTAAGCTCTTGTTTCGGCAATTCTAATCCACTAGAAATTGGGAATATAATTTCACAACACACTCATAACCACCTTAAAATCTGATAGATCTATTCATAACCTGGGAGTAACAAAAGAGTTCATAAAAGCAAGGAATAAAAAGTTTGCATAACTTTCTAACATGTAAAGCTATCGGACAGAAAACATTAAGAGCTTGGAAAACTTACAACGATAAAGATGCCATTTCAAAATTTATATTCAAATGGACAAAAAAAAGTAAAGATACCATGGATATGATGGTTTAAAGAGTGAGAAATATTTCAACGAAACTGTTCTATTAAGTGCAGATCAATTTACCAATGTACACTTTGTTCACAGCAATATCCCCAATATTTAGAACAATGTCTAGCACATCAATAGTCTCTATACATGAGACTTTATTCAACAACATCCGAGGACCAAAAACCAGCTATTAAGGACTGATTGAATGACTTCCAGCCATTAACTTGATGAAAGATGATAAAAAGAATGTGTGTCAGAAGGGAAAGGTAAGGTGAAGAAAATTGAGTATGCAGGTTATTTTCTAACTGGAATACATAAGGACTTTGTGGCCACCCTATAAAAGGCATTAAGTAAACAGTTCTGGAATAAGTGAACACAGGTAGGTAAGATTTGGAAGGTGCAATATTATCTGTGAATCTAAAGTTGTGTGCAAAACTTTGAGTGTGTTCATTTTTCTTAGGCGAGAATTTATCAAATTCTCAAGTCTGGAGATGTATGAAGTTTAAGGATGGATTCATATTGTCTTTTGAAAGCTTTCATTTAAACATTTTATGTGCCCCCTTTCCGAACTATAAAGTTTTTAGAAAACTAAAATCCGAAAACTATCTCAAGAAGAAAACTATCATAAGCTTATATTTTAAAAACAGAAGAAAAAACATTTTTTTAAATCCCAAGAATAAAATATTTAAAACTCACCATTTATTGTTTTTATAAGCATGTGGATTGACTATATCTCTAATGAAGCTGTAATAGTGTCCACCATCTGCTGTTCCTGTGTGAACAGTCACTCCTATCAAGTCATACTCATAGCTCTCTGTGTCTTTTGAATGATCACTGACTTCCTTAAAACCTGGAATGATTTACATAAAATAATGGCAATAATTTTGAAAACTGCACACAGTGACATCTTAGAATCACTTTATATACTAAACTTTATGCACAGAAATAGGCACAGATACTTTATATATTCAAATAGGTACAAAACAATCCTATATGCTAGTCATTCACCATTCATAGCCTACAATTTTAAGGAGCATTTATACAAATCACTGGAAAAACAACTATGTGTCAGTGCATAACTAGGGACAATCTCCATGTAATATGTAAATGTAAAATATATTCTTTTTGCTTAATCTGGCTCTTCCTTTTAAAATAGATAAATCTGAATGAAGCATTTTGTATTACCTTTATTAGGAGCAGGCAAACGCAAGATCTGAAAAGTATTAACATATTTATGCCTGTTAGTCTCATGCTAAGGAACATGGAGCATTGTACTGGCAGCATGCTTCCAACTGTTTTCCCAGTTAATAGAAAACACTGTGTATTAGGAGCTTTATGTAGACAGAAACAAAATAAACAAAACATATACTTCCCACCCACAGAGATTTCAATTTGAAAAGTTATTACAAGAGATATTAAGAAAAAACTCCAGAACATGTATGATCTGTATTTCCATCATCACAAAAGGAAAGGTATAATCAGAAGCAAATAAGTGAGAGCAGATTTGGTTAACCTGAGTGCACAGTCTAACCTGAAAATTGAAGCAACAATTAGGTGAAGAGGAGGAACTGGCTGAGAGTGTCAGAGCAGTGACTGAGGAGTTTGGATGTACTAGAATCTGACGCTGAATGCATCACTTGTGGCTTAATAAATTCCTTTATCTTGGCATAAATTTTTGTTATTTCCACACATGGAGACATTATGAAAAATACAGTGAAGCAGTTACTACGCAGTCTTGCTATAATTTTACAAATGGTTTGAAAATGTTCTAAAAAGTAGGATGTATATATACAATGCCAACTTCTTAACTTTGTCTCTATTTTCAAACTTACCTCTTCTGCCTCATTTCCTGTAACTTCTAAACATACTGCAATTCTAACTTTAAAGTTCCCTCCCTTAACCCTGTATCACCTCACAGCCACAGTCACCATCCTCTCTCTTCAAAGAAAGATATGTTCTTCTCTTGAAAGAGTAGCCCACACTCATTGTTTATACCTCTCAGCTCCCATTTAGTGAGAGTAAAACATTTACTGGATGCTCATTAAGTGCCCGGCAATGCAGTATAAAGATTAAAATATGGTTCTCTTTCTTGTATCTTATAATATGGTGGCTCTTCAAATCTTAAAAATTTACATCAGCATAACTTTCTATACAAACAAAACACTGCCAGGACTCTTATGTAAAATGGAACTTCTCTTGGCTAAAGAAGAATGGAAAAGGTATGAGCTGGCCCTATTCTGCTTTCTTCTCTCCTCTCACCTATTTCCATTCCTCATCATGGTCCTTGGGACATACACACAGATGTTCGAAAATCACTGGTCTTATGGACGTAATAATAGCAATTTGGAGGTAACTACTTACCAACCAAGTGCCATTTTAAATTCGTTGCAATCCACCTTCCTACTGCAACACCCAAATTAAATTGGTCTGATAACCAGAGATCTTCAACATGTTAGATAATTTTCCCTCATGGTCTCACTGGAACTGTTCCTTTTCTTTATTTAGTTTTCAATACTTCTGACCACACTCCCTCCTTCTTGAGATCCTGAAATACTGATCCCACTATTCACCTAACTGATCAAGCCAGAAACCTTTCTTGACTTCTCCTCCTTCCTCTAGTAGTAGACTGACTAAACTGTAAGCTTCATAGGGTCAGAGACCTTGTTCTCTGTTGTCACTATATTCCTATTACTATAATAGAAAATTAAATAGTGGATAGATGTTCAATAACTTTGTTCGATTCATTTATTCATTCAATCATCAAGTTCTACTAACTCTATCGCCATGTGCTTCTCTCCAACCCTACTGGTTGGTATGCTTTCTCATCTGTGCTACTATTACTGTGGTTTACCATAACAGCCTCCCCACACTCCTTTTATCATCCTCTAATCCATTTCTATTGCTATAGTCAGAATAACCTTTTCCAAGATCCCACCTGGTTACCTCAGTTCCCTGCTTAAAATTTTCCAATGGTTTCACATTGAAATAAAGATCAAAATTATTAACATGGCTTACAAAAAAACTGATCTGGCTGCCACCCTTTTGCCTATCTCATCAACCCCCTAATCAGCCCCCTGCCCCCCACTAGAGTTTCTCCACTCCTCTCACTCTAGCTCTTACTCAAGCTCTGCTTAAATGTCACCATCTCCTGAAAGCCCTCCCTGATTCCCCTCAATCTGTGATACATTCACTATTTGACAACACTTCATGTTTATAATTCCTTGTTTAATATATGCCATGCCCAATAGACTTAAGTTCTTCAAGGGCAGGAACCATGTTTATCTCATTCACTTGGAAAGGTGCCTAGAACACACTCCTAGTAGATACAAAACGTTTATGGGCCAACTGACTGAATTTTTTTTGTGGTACGCGGGCCAGCGGCCATGGCTCATGGGCCCAGCCGCTCCGCGGCACGTGGGATCCTCCCAGACAGGGGCACGAACCAGTGTCTCCTGCATTGGCAGGCGGACTCTCAACCACTGCACCACCAGGGAAGCCCCCTGCCATATTGTCTTTAAAAATATTCTCCTTTATAAGATTCAGTTTGATTTTGTTAAATGTGTAGTTGATTACAACTTTATAAATATGACTATCTTGTCATGAAGACTTACAATAAACATAGGCAAGAGAAAGATTTTCCATTACCTTCTTTCCTGTCACTCTTTCGCATAAGAAAATCTTCTGTATAGGGTGTCATATCCAAACGTAATGGGAAGGAAAAATGTGTGTTCACTTTCTCTTTCATCATTGTGACCATGTTAAATGTATACCTCATAGTATTGAAACTCAGAATCCGAGGCAATTTCTTAAAACATGCTCTGAAAGACAAGAACAGAATTTGTTAAAAATTATCTTTCAGAAGTACTCTAGCTATTATCAATTACATTTACACTACACTTATTTCAATATTCAATTCAGAGTAAATAGTAAATAGTACTCTAAATCATGCTCTTATTAAATCTATCAATCAATCAACCTATCTATCTATCTATCCCCCTCTTACATGACTTTTTCCATTCTGAGAGGACTTTCCTGTGTCTAGAGAGGAAAACAAATGAAAAACCTACAGGGGACTATGGTATATGCCATGATGAAGCTATGAAAGGTGCTACGGAAGCATAAAAAGGAGTCACATCATATTTCAAAGGCAAGGAGGTTTTTGGTTCAGAGTTTTCTTTTCCACCTTAAATAAGCATTTATTTTTGTACAGCAGAATTGCAAAGCCTGACTGTACCATTTACTAGATATATGACCCTAAAAAAGTTACTTAACCTCTCAGAGCTTAATTCCTGATTTGTAAATGGAAGTTAAGGTGCCTACTCCCTACTACTTTTAGAATGCTGCCTGGCAAACAGCGTTCAACGAGTGTTGCCTCATATTACAGCCACAACAATAACATTACCTAATTGATTACCTAAATCATATGGTATGACTTACTGCTAGTTCAGGTTTAAAAAAACTTTTTTTCAGTTTAAACAAAATATACTTTAAAACTTGGATTTATGAAAAATATGAATTTCAGGGAATAATTCTTCAGTGTATATAGGATTTATAACAAAATTTGTTTAAAGCAAGAGCTTAGTTTCTCTTTTAAATAGGAAATTTAGGGAGTTGAGGAAGGTAAGGGAAAGATGTCACAAGCAGATGGAATAAGAAGTCTAAAAATTCATCATTATTGTTTATTTGGGAGACTGGTAAATGATGAGGTTACAAAGTATAAAGAAGTCAAGATATGAAGGGCCTTGTGTGTAATGTTAGAGTATGAACTTTACCCTGACAGCTAAGAATCACTAAAGGACTTGTGGAGGGCAGTGAAACCATGCATTAAGATATAAACAGATCTGAAGAGATGACCTGAATCTAACCAGACTACTTCTCTGCCTTTGTAGTTCCTAGCAACGAACTACATATGATGCTCTTTCAATCTAATTTCAATGTCCATCGGTAGGACTGAAACATCTTTACCCAACCAACTACTCTGTCCTAAACCAAGCATCTTATGGCTGGCTCTTAAGAAAAAAAATCTCTCACTTTACAGATTCAGAGGTCTTCAGTTCATGAGTAGACTCTTTATCATGCCCCACTGAGTGCACGGCAGAGAGCTAAGCAATCATATAGACCTTGGTAAGTATCTGATTAATAAAAAGGAAAAAAAAAATCTGAAAAGATTTAAGAGTGCCTGAAAGTTTACTTGCATAACTGAATGAAAAATTGCTGCATGAGTTCCAAGCAGCTGACCATAACCTTAATCACATAATTTTCATATAAGTTTAACATTAATTTATCCTAAGTTTGTGTTTTACTTCTATTTGATGATTTATCAAAATGACGAAAATTACGTTTCAAAAAGCATACCTTTTTTCAGCTCGTACTTTCTTCCCGCAATGAGAACAAGTATACATGTTGTCACCTTCTAAAGTATCTTTAATAGTAACTTCATCAAGAGATTCCTGTGTATAAAACCACACTTAAGAGTTTCACATTATTGTTTACAGCATGCAAAAATACAAAAAGCATTAATTACAATTTGGGCAGAACGCACAGAGGAAAACATTTTTTTAAAAAAGCGAACACTTAAATTTAGTAAAAATATTGACAAGGTGCTCTGAATCTTACTACATTTAAAAAAAACTCAAGTATTTAAATTTTGATTGGGAAAAATCAGCTTTGTGATCTACCTTTAATTTTTATTTGAGTAGCATCAGAAGAAGAAAATAGGTGAAAATGTTAAAGTTAATTTTCTCCTAAGGTAACAAACATAAGCCTGCTATACACAAATAGTTAAAAGCAGAAAAAAAAATTAAAAATATATACAACATTACTCACATAAATGTTCTTCATATCAGCCACCTGGCACCTCACGGTGTAAAACTCTTCAGCTGTCTGACTAACATGTTCACAATCCTAGTCAATCAATAGCCAAAAATTGGTAAATTATAATAAGCTAAAATATACATTAAGATTTCCAAAAAGCAAAGAACAGGGAGAATACTTACCAAGGATACAACATTGTTTGTAATTACACCTCCAAACAAACTTTTGACAGTATTTTTCTTTAAAAAAAATATAAACAAAAGTCAGTAATTTAAAATTAAGCAAATCTGTAAAAATTTCCAAGAAACTTGAGTGTTCTGGTACTAACCAGTTCTGGAGACATTTCTTCAATTTTAGTAATCAGATCAGTAAAAAACTCAGTCATATCTTTCTGCTCCCCAGTGTTCAGAGGCTGCTTATCCATGGTGTATGTTTTACAAAAGGGTCTAGGATTATATGCTTTGCATTCACTCTCCTATGAAAGAAAAGGCAGGTGGTGAGGAGGATGATTATAAAACAATCAAATAAATCTAGATCTCAAATAAAAATAAAAATTATCACAAGGTTATTGAATGAACAACAAAGAAACAGGTAGTAAATCTACAAAGAAATTATGAAAATGCTCTCTTCTATTTCATTTCTGTTTGATTCTCATTGCCTTTTCAGTTTAATAGTCTCGGTGCCAGAAGATGCTTAAATGACCGTAAGTTAAGAAATTTTTATTTTTTAAGCCTAGGAATTTCTAGGAAGAAATTTGGGATTCAAAGGATGGAGGTTTGTATTGTGAAGCATAAAATACAAAGCCTCTGCAGGGTGCATAAGTTCTCCTATCAACTGAACCTTGGTTTAGTAGTAGTTTAAAATAGCAGTAAAAGTGCTTTGCCAGTTCAAATAGCATGTTCCAACTCAGTTAAAAGGAGATTATAAGTGGAATCAAGGGATAACTAACAAACCTTTTTATTTTGTTAAAAATCTCATTTATGGGCTTCCCTGGTGGCGCAGTGGTTGAGAGTCCGCCTGCTGATGCAGGAGACACGGGTTCGTGCCCTGGTCCGGGAAGATCCCACATGCCACGGAGCGGCTGGGCCCGTGAGCCATGGCCGCTGAGCCTGCGCATCCGGAGCCTGTGCTCCGCAACGGGAGAGGCCATAACAGTGAGAGGCCCATGTACCGCAAAAAAAAAAAAATCTCATTTATTAAGTCTCACAAGCTGAAATACATGGTTTGAAAAAAATATGGTAAGATCTTTGTCCTCCAAATTCTAATAGGTGAGATAAGTAACTTTCAATACAAGTGCTGGTACAACAGAATTATGGTGACATGGAGATACTCTGTGGAATTTTTGGTCTCTTAGAGGACAGACTTTCTCAAAAAAACCAAGTTGATTCCTGAAGGATGAGAAATGGAAGAAAATGGAGAAGAGTACTATTGGAAGAGCGCCACAGGCAGTAGAAGCAGCATAAATAACTGCACAAGCGATGAAGCAAAAGGGTGATGGGCTTCAAAAGGCTTACAGTTACTACAGGGTGAGGCTGGATGTGGGAAGGGATAAGACAGGAGGTTGAAGGGAAGGGGCAGAATCACAGGGGATGTGTGCCATCCTGACTGAACCTGAATACTATTCTTTTCATAATAAAGAGTTTTAACTAGGGGAGTAATAATATTAAGATTTGCTATTTTTTAAAGATTAATTACTTTTATAGTTTTGGGGGTGGAAATTAAGAAGGACAAAGAAAAATCAGTTGGAAAACCCTAAGACTAAGGGGGGAGGTGTGACCTTCTGATGAAAAATGGATCAGATATAAGAAATTCTTCAAAGGATAAATTAACAAAATGTAGATGACTGAAATATGACAGTTAAAATTCACTATGACAAAGAGCATCAGCAACTGACAAAGTCAATTGGAAAAATAAGAGTATATGATCAGGACAGGCCAATACAAATGAACTCCAATTAACGTTTTCACCTTTGGTCAATGGGTATATCTAATTAGTTTTCCATACCCAATTCTCAAACATACCATTAAATATGTAAACATTTTTTGAAGCTCCAGGAGAGTGGTCTTGTGCTTCATATCTTCGGAATACTGTAAATTAAGAAAAACCTTTCCATTAAGACATATTGATAACGGTAAATTAGACATTCTAGAAAAGAAAGTATTACAATGTGCTTAACACTGTTTTCATTCTTTTAGCCATATGTAGGAAAAGCACAGTATTTTTTCATTAACAATTTTAGCATTTTAAAAATTGGAGTACTTTCTTCATTATACAAATATGGCTATCACTATTATGTAAGGAAACTGAATAAAGAGATCTTAAAACTGCTTTCCAGATCAGCACTTTTTGGTTCAATGCTGAACAGAAGCATTTACAAGTTGGCGATTTTGCAAGAACAGAAAACACCTTTTCCACAAATAAATCCACACATTAAAGAGTATATTATATTAACAAATGACATCTCACCCTCATCTAGTCATATCTTTATTTTTTTCTAGAGCAGCAGATCCTTAACACTGCAGGGTACTACTGGCCAAGATCTTTTAAAGTCCTCTAAATATTCAAGGACATTAATTGAGATTCAAATTTTGAAGAAGTGGATGAATCTTGAAGACATTATGCTAAGTGAAATAAGTCAGTCACAAAGGGGCTAATATTGTATCATTCCACTTATATGAGGTACCTAGAGTAGTCAAATTCATAGACACAGGAAGTAGAATAATGGCTGCAAGGGGTATGGGTGAAGGGAGAATGGGGAGTAAAGTATCTAATGGGTACAGTTTCACCTGGAGGAGGTGAAAAAATTCTGGAGATTGATGGTGGTGATGGTTGCAATCTGAGTATACTTAATACCGCAGAACTGTACACTTATACATGGTTAATAGGATAAATTTTACATTGTGTATATTCTACCACAAGTAAAATACATGTAGTTTCTTTAATCTCTCTGTGAAAAATCAGAAAAGAAAATAATTCTATTCTGTAAGAATTCCTTATGTAGAGACAAGTCTAAATTTAGTTTTTAACCAAAAATACCATTTCTGAGACTCATTCACAGTTAGCACATCTGATTGTTTTTTCTGTTGCTACACATTAATTCCTGACAGTGCTAATGGCTAAAAGATGATCATTAAATATAAGGAAGAGAAACTACAAATTGTGGTCAAGTCACCACCTAAAAAAGAAAATCACGGAATACATGCTTCTTTGATAAGTGGTTCTATAAAATTATACAGATGCGGGTAACCAAATTTAGTCACAAAAATTTCCACATGCTAAATGAAGTCAATTATTCAACTATTTCTAATAGTCAGTTAGATGATCAACTTAAAAATATCAATTTAACTAAAGCCAAAAAACAAACCCACTTGAGTATACTGAGTATGCTTTAGAGACCCTGAAGCATAACTTAAACGTAGTAAGGATTCACTGAAGATAAATAAAGAATTGCAATACTTTGTAAGGGGGGAAAAATGCAAGGACATCCAGATGACATGATGGAAGAAAATAAAAACCCAAGTGCAAGCATAAAGAAAGTCTGCCAGGGCTTCCCTGGTGGCGCAGTGGTTAAGAATCCGCCTGCCAATGCAGGGGACACGGGTTCGAGCCGTGGTCTGGGAAGATCCCATATGCCACCGAGCAACTAAGTCTGTGTGCCACAACTACTGAGCCTGTGCTCTAGAGCCCGCGAGCCACAACTACTGAAGCCCGTGCGCCTACAGCCTGTGCCCTGCAACAAGAGAAGCCACTGCAATGAGAAGCCCACGCACCGCAACGAAGAGTAGCCCCAGCTCACTGCAACTAGAGAAAGCCTGCATGCAGCAATGAAGACCCAATGCAGCCAAAAATAAATAAATAAAATTAATTTATTTAAAAAAAAAAAGGCTGCCAAAAAATTGTATACTGAAGCCCGTGCGCCTACAGCCTGTGCCCTGCAACAAGAGAAGCCACTGCAATGAGAAGCCCACGCACCGCAACGAAGAGTAGCCCCAGCTCACTGCAACTAGAGAAAGCCTGCATGCAGCAATGAAGACCCAATGCAGCCAAAAATAAATAAATAAAATTAATTTATTTTAAAAAAAAAAGGCTGCCAAAAAATTGTGAAAGCAGTGCAGAAGGCAAACTAAAAAATAGCCCATGGTAAACAAAAAATGAAAACTACAATGCACAAGTTAACAAAAATAACATAAGCAAAGCCTACTCAAATATACTAGGCCACAAATTTACTTTAGGATACATAAGTTCAGTGATTCTGGTACTAATTTCCTACTTTATTTTAGGCTTTGCTTATTTTCTATATAATTAAAATTTGCATTTATTTTTACTGAAAATATCGTGTTCATTTGATACACTGAGTGTGTATATTCTACAACTGTGTTTTCCTTTGATAAATAAAGAAATTATACTACAGTGTTTGGAGTAATCAATTGAAATTTATTTTTAACTGCATTGGGTCTTTGCTGCTGTGCGTGGGCTTTCTCTAGTTGCAGCGAGTGGGAGCTACTCTTTGTTTTGGTCTGCGGGCTTCTAATTGCAGTGACTTCTCCTGTGGCGGAGCATGGGCTCTAGGCGTGTGAGCTTCAGTAGTTGTGGCAAATGGGCCCTAGAGCGCAGGCTCAGTATTTGTGGCGCAAGGGCTTAGTCACTCTGCGGCATGTAGGATCTTCCCGGACCAGGGCTCGAACCCGTGTCCCTTGCAATGGCAGGTGGATTCTTAACCACTGCACCACCAGGGAAGCCCAAAGTTTGTCAATTTTAACTCAAATTATTTTCTCAAACAATATTTTACTAAATTGAATCAAGATTTATCAACAAATTTTTAAATTTTTGTTTTATAGTTTTAATTTTTTTTTTTTTTGGCTGTGTTGGGTCTTCACTGCTGCATGCATGCTTTCTCTAGTTGCAGCGAGTGGGGACTACTCTTCATTGCAGTGTGCAGGCTTCTCAGTGCAGTGGCTTCTCTTGTTGCGAAGCATGGGCTCTAGGCACGCAGGCTTTAGTAGCTGCAGCACGTGGGCTCAATAGTTGCGGCATGCAGGCCCTAGAGCACTTGGGCTTCAGTAGTTGTGGCGTGCGGGCTCAGTAGTTGTGGCTCACGGGCTCCAGAGCACACACTCAGAAGTTGCGGTGCACAGGCTTAGTTGCTCCGTGGCATGTGGGATCTTCCTGGACCAGGGATCGAACCCGTGTCCCCTGCATTGGCAGTCGGATTCTTAACCACTGCACCACCAGGGAAGTCCCTATAGTTTTAAGTTTTAAAGTAAGGAAAACTGTACCTTAGCAGTGAAGACAGCCTGTCTTGCCTCGGGTATCATGTAAAGTTGCTGAATAGTAGAAGCCAAGTAACAAGTAGCTCCAAGGTTAGTCAGGCCAACAAATCTACACTCAGCACGGACATCTTCATGAGGCCAGTAGTCCCATTTATAAGGTGCATGAGCTGCTGAAAAAAGAGGGAGGAAAGGATGCCCCCCCAAACAAACTATTAAACATAATATATTCTGCTTTCATTAACAGCCACTACATCTATTACTTATTTAGTTCATATACATAAAACATGGTAATTTTAAAAATTGGTAAGAACACATAGTAAAACTAATTTATTCCTAAATATTCAAAGGACTGCCAAAACTTGTCTTTACTTGGCACTAAATTATTTAACCCCAAAATGCCAAAGTATTTCACATATCTCTAAAAAGTCCATCACAACGGTTTTTTTCCCAAAAACTAATGTTTACTTTTTAACTTCAGTATGTCCTAGCAACAACAGTTTATAACGTCAAAATGTATGAATGGGGAATTCTTTCTTTAAATCATGCCCTCCAAAATCTCATTTCTACAAACGAAATTTAGAAAGGTTAAAGGAAAAGAAGAATGCTCACACTGCATGTGTTGTGCCATAACCCAGTTATGTATTAATCTGTAGTTTTCGACAGATCCCTTTACCATCTCCACTAACAAATCATAAGCAGCAGCTCTCGAAGAATGTGATTTGCACTTTGGCTGTTGTCTATCTTTTAGACTAGGCAACAAAAACAGGAGATTGAAGATATCTCTTAAAAATTCCTGGAAAAAAAAAGAAAGACCAAGTATATTATCTAAACTTGGAAATTAACTATATTCCAAATAAAATTAATAAGTTACATAGAATTAAATGGACTATATGAAAATCTACAATTTATTAAAAGACTGTTTAAAAACTTAAAGGAGCATCATATACCATCATCTGAAAGTATTCCCAATGTTCATTTCTCTTAGGGAAAATGGAATGGGAGGAGGAGCTTCACCTTCACTCTTCTCTCCCTCTTGATACCTTATAGCTCATTCTTAGAGTCACATCTACAATGCTATTATTTTCCACTCCATTCAGTGACCAAACGTGTTAGTTCAGGACTCATTACTCCCTATCTTGAATGCCTCTGCATTTACTTAAGTTTCTCCTTACTTCACTCTAATAATTAAAATAGCAGTAGCAGCCAAAGCAGCAATGTACCCATAATGAGCACTGAGAAGTGCCAGATACTATTCAAAGGCCTCAAAACAAAACAAACAAAAAAGGTTAAGCATCTTGCCTGGAGTCAGATTTGGCAGGTGTTATACTAAGGATTTAAAACACCAAGCTCTTAACTTCAATACCAGTGAAGTTCAAACTGAGATGCAAAGCTTTACCATTCTAGATATACTTTTCCCTAAATTTAATCTGCCTGAGAAAGGGCCACATTTCCCACTTGTTCTTTAATTGGTCCTTTGCTACTATTCCAAAGAAAGTTATCTCCCTCACCCATCTCAATCGCAAGTAGTACAAAGGTACATTGTTCTGGGGTATAGAACCTCCTGGGGTACTGTATAGAAAAGAGGTAATATTGTTAAGACCGAGACTCTGCTATCCTTAGAAAGGCTACATTGTAAAGTTGGCTCCTGGCTGTCACCTGAACACCTGAATGGTCAACCGTTCCCTCCTCTGTTATAAAACTTTCCGTAAGTGATAAAAGTGGCTCACTGTACCAATTTGTATTTCGTTTATGCAGAATACCTGCTTTCTATCTGGGAGTCTGGAATTTCATTGACTGTGGTCAGTTATGCAGGTACTATGTGCCTACATGACCCACCCCCTGATAAAATCCCTGGACTCCTAGGCTGAAGAGAGCATCCCTGGTAGACAACACCTCACACATGTTGTCACACTCATTGCTGGGGGAATTAAGCACGTCCTATGCAACCCCACTGAGAGGGGACTCTCAGAAGGGCGTACCTCATTTCACCACACTTGGCCCCATGCTTTTTCTTTTGCTGATTTCATTTTCTATTATTTTGCTGTAATAAAACTTTGTCATGGATACAATTACACGCTGAGTCTTTGAGTCCTTCCAGTGAATCAGTGAATCTGGGAGTGGTCTAGGGAACCTCTGACACAGGTACCAAATGAAGGACAATTCAGAATATTTTCCCATTAATGACCTCACCTCCTCCATCTCACTACTGTCAAAGAAAGTACAGTGCATAGTTCCTGACTTGGCAAAGAAAGGTACGTTTGGCTAAGAAATACTGAAGGTGAATAGAGACTTATTTTATATAGTTGACAGACTGACAGTAAGATTACGTCTTGTCTATTCTATAATTCAGAGGTGAGATGACTGTCTTGGAGACACAGAGTAACATATTTACATGAACTGGAAAATAAAGTCACTCACTCAAACAGAAATAGAATTAGCAAATAACTAGTTTAACAATGAACTATCTTTGCTCATCAGTTTAGATCTAGAAAACTGAATGAGCTAAATAACCATAGCTCCAAAGTTTTGACAAAATATATTTAAAGCCTGTGATAAAAATATTTTAATGAAACATTAGGATTGGTAAAAGCTTGCTGAAATGAACAATATTTTTATTTTCCTCACTCTGAGTTCACCAGGAAAGCAGGTGTCCTTAAGTGAAAGAGTAACATATATATTAACATATCCATCTGATAAATAATGGTACAGCCATTTTAGTATACTTCACAGAAAGAAGAACCTCAAACTGATACCTGAGAGAATATTAAAAATAATTTCTGATGATAGTGTGATCTTTGACATGTAATTCAGAAGAAATTCAAAGAGTTAAATAACGCTGTTAAAACAGAACATTCCTACTGTAAACAGTATGTAAACACGGTTTCTCACTGTGGTTTCTCACTGTAAAACAATGTTTCTCACAACTTCTATCTATAGAAATATAAAGTAGGAAGAGAATGAATACATGGTCATTCTAGCTTAATAAGGAATATCCATCTACAACTATATGAATTAATTTTAAAAGCCACATACCCTTCTTGTTAATGCGTAATTTCAATAAAATTTCATTTTTAATGTTTCATACTTACTTGGCAAAATTCAAAGTCTATTTACATTGCTTTGGTTGCCCATGTCCAAATACATGTAATGTAATGATAATTAAATATGGAAGAAATTTAAGACAACATCATGTAGTCACAGGAAATAACTATTTTTATCAATTTCAACAATACTCTGGAAGCTAGGATAAACTGTACAATGCAGGAATTGTAGCCAATATTTTATAATGACTATAAATGGAGTATAACTTTCATGTATTTATTTTTTTCTGTAAGTGCTATATTTTAAAGATCTTTCTGGACTCATTGTTCTCAACCAAAGCAAATAAATTTTAATGATTTTTTTTCTTTTCTCTTCTTTTCTAAATGGAGTATAACTTTTAAAAATTGTGAATCACTATGATGTTCACCTGTAACTTATATATTCTACATCAACTTCAATTTAAAAAAATACTTAAACTTGAAAAAAATCTAGAAATTTCTTAAAATTAAAAAATCTGTTGACAGGACACCTAGGTTTTCCAAAATTCTTTAAAGAATATGTGAGCAATAAATGTTTGAAGACCACTTTAAAAAAGTTTGAAAAAGTATGCTGTCTCTCAATCTATTACTAGATTTATTCTGTTAAAGCATATTTCTGACATTATTTGATCAAAAACTTGAAAGGCCCCCCTTTTAAATTATAAAAATAATGCTTTTATTTTACTGTACATATAAAAATAACCTCCTGGGGCTTCCTTGGTGGCGCAGTGGTTGAGAGTCCACCTGCCGATGCAGGGGACACGGGTTCGTGCCCCGGTCCGGGAAGATCCCACATGCCGCGGAGTGACTAGGCCCGTGAGCCATGGCCGCTGAGCCTGTCTGTCCGGAGCCTGTACTCCGCAACGGGAGAGGCCACAACAGTGAGAGGCCCGTACCGCAAAAAAAAAACAAAACAAAACAAACAAACAAACAAAACCTCCTGTGACCACAACAGATGGCCACCTAGTTTCCCCAAATTACCTCCTCTATATTTCCTCAAGCTCAAGCCAAACTGAACTTATCATTCAATAACCTGCACATACTCAGTGGTTTCCTAGGACTGATTTTTCATTCATACTCCTTTTGTGACTTAAATGTTTCCCTTACTTTTCTACTTAAGGACTTTATCCTTGTTACAAAAGCTTTATTTTCCTCAAAGACTTTCCTAATCCCATCAATACTATCTGATCTTCCATACCTCTGATCGTATCCCTTTAATGGATCTTATTTTTTACCATGAATTACAAATATCATGATATTATTTGTGAAGGTACATACGAATTTTGCATAAGGCAGACTTCTCAATAATTACCTGCTGAACAAATGAACCATTAGATTGTCAGTTCTTAAGAATCAGGACTGAGTCTTAATCATCCATTTGTTCAACATATATTTGCTAGGTACTATACAAGGTAGTAGAAATAAGAGTGGGGTTTATACTCTTAAAGGGGAATTAGAAGAAGGGAAGAGGGAGTAGAAGGGAGGAAGAAGAGGAAAGAGGAAGCAGAGGCAAGGAAGGAGAGGAAGCAGCAGCAGCAGTAGCGGTGGTGGTGAGGGAGATTGTATGTGGCCTGGCAAGCCTAAAATTATTTACTATAAGTCTCTTTACGGAAAACAGTTACTCCTCGATAAATTCTAGATGAAATTTTTAAACATTAATAAAGTAAAATATTACAGTAGCACAGGTATTTTTAGTATCTTGGCGATGAGGACGACTTCTTAATAATACACCAACACCAACTACCTTAAGCACCTGCACTTGGATACCGAATTGACATTTCAAATTTAACGTGTCCAAAATAGAACTACTGATTTTGATACCCCATCCCCCCCAATCTTATCTATCCTAAATTTTCCCTTTCTTAGTAAATGGCATTATCATTCACTTAGTTTCTCAGGCTTAAAATTGAGAAGTCATTCTTGATTAGTTTCTCTCTCTCCCACCTCACAATCTTCTCAAAATTTAAGTCTTGTGAATTCTATCTTCAATAAATATCCTAAGTCCAACCACTTTTCATCATTATCCCTCTGCAAAACTTCTTAATTGGACCCCTAACCCTCACACTTGCCTTCCTAGTTCTCTACCTGTAGTCTAGATCTCCCCCTAGAACATGAGTAAAGCTTTGAAAATGTTAATTCAGACCACATACCTCTCCTGCAAAAAAGCTTCTAAAGGTTTCTGATCTCACCAAAAACACAATGGGAAACTAAAGTTTTGACTACACAAACATTAAAACCTTCTCAATAAACAACTATTAGTAAACAATAAACAATAAAAACAACTATTATTTAACACTGTTCTGGAGGTTCTAGACAAAATTAGGTGAAAGAACAGAGAGAGTTAAGACTTAAAAATGAAGGAGTAAAAAAATTACTCGAAGACAATAAACTAAAAACAAATGAAAAATCAAAGACAATACTGAAGATAAACACAAAGACAACTGAGAAAAAAATTCTACAAACAGTAAGTGAACTTAAGGTGGCCTGCAACAAATTCACACACAAAAATCCTTACTCCACATAAACAACTCATCAGAAAACAAAATAAAAGAGTGCATTTATGATACCTAACAAAGAAAATCCCTAGGAACAACCTTATTTAAAAATTCCTAAAATTCAAATTCTAAATGAAAACATTAAATTGAAAAACACAACAATGGTCTTCTATAAATAAGAAGACAAATCCTGTTCTTGTATAGGCAATTTAATATAATTTCAATTTTTCTATATCAATCCATAAATTTAACACAACCCCAATTTAAAAAGTATCCGAATTTTAATTTTTGAAAGAATGAGACACACTGATTCTAAAGTTTGTGTGGAAAAATAAACAACCGGGACAATTCTGAAAAGGAGTAATAATGAAGATGGACCATCTCTACAAGATATTAACTAAAAACTGTGAATCTACTTAGTTAGGATATGGTATTGGTGAATGAATAGATCTGTAGTGAAAAAGAAAGTCCAGAAATAAATCCAAGTACATATGCCAATTTCCTCCATACAAAAATTCTACAAATTATCAAGAAAAGGACCATGTACATACATGAAAGGAAAATGAGGACAGGATTTGAGCAGGTCAGAGAAAAGATAATACAAATAAATGGCTTTCAAACACATGAAAAGAAGCTCAACCTTACTCATACTTACAAAAAAATGAAAAATAAAACTAAGAGAATGGTTTCCACTTATCAGACAAGCAGAAATTAAATTTGATAATACACTGGGTTGGTAGGAATGTGGGAAAATTGGCACTTGGCTCACAGACATTGTAGGTGGGACCATACATCAGTTCAGCCTCCACAGAGAGCATCATGGTTATTCTGACCAAAATCACAAAGGTACATACCTCGTAAACCAGCTTCTACTTCTAGAATTTTTTCCTACAGATTTCCTAAATGATGGATGTATAAACATTTTCCCTGCAACATCACTTATAGTAGTGTAAGGTAATGCTCAACATTAGGAAGCTAGTTAGATATATCACATCTTTCCAGAAAAAGAATATTATGCAGTTGTTACAAAGAATGAATTAACTCTATATATACTGATATGGAGAATCTATAAGGTAGGTGAAAAAAGCATATTACAGAACAGTGTATTTAAGGTTTTAACACCTGCAGACAGTATTGCTTAGTGGTTAGAAGCTTGGTCAAGTAAAGAGTCTTGAGTGTCCTCAGTGAAGCAAGTTGTTTAACCTGTCTATGCCTTAGTTTCATCATCTGTCAAAATGGTGTCTAATGACAGTATCTACCTCACAAGGGCTCAAAAATTTTGCCTAAGATATCAATTGTATAAATCAATAAACAAAAGAGAGAAGGAAAAAAAACAGGTGGTCTTAAAAAAAATACGAATAATGAAGACAAAACTTTTGGAAATATTTCCTGCACGTATGTGACAGGAAAAGAGTTGATATTTTCAAAATAAAGAACTTTCCAAAATAAGTAAGAAAAATGACAAAAGAATACATGCAGATTATGAACAGAAAATTGCAAGTTAATACAAGTGGACGATACATAAATGAAAAGACACTCATCTTCAACAATAACCAAGGAAATAAAACTAAAATAGCGAGAGTGGCAAAGACTTGTCATGTAAGGAATGTGGGGATGTCTGAGAAAGTGTCATTCTTACACAGTGTGGCTGGGAGTATAAACTGATAGAGCCTTTTGTAAATTGATGTATTCTGATTAAAATGAATCAAATTTACTCTTAAGAATTTATATGAGTATACCATGGAACAGGTATACAAAGATGTTCCCTGCAGTTTTTTTTTTACAGCTACCAACAACATAAATGTCAATAAAGATTAAATTATTTCTCTCTTTATGTATTCAACTTTTTAATGTATTTTCTCTTTTTTGATGGATTCATTTTAAATGAATAACACAAACCACAGAATAGTATTTTCATAATATAAATTATATACCTATGTATTTAATATAGCCATAGAAAGTCCTGGAAGGCCATTACCAAAATATCATATGAAATTAAAATATATAGGAATATTTTTGTCAGCAGTACCTAAAAATTTTTTTCTTTAAAATGACTTTTGCTTTACAATGATATGTTATCAGAAATATCAATTAATACATCTATATTTTGGAATAAAAGTTACATATCGGTTTATATAACGTAAGACTTCAACCAGCAAGACTATAAATAAATCAAGTTATTCCCAGTGAGTGTAATAGAAAAATTTTAAAAGATCCAGGAGAAAACCCACAGAACAGGGCTTTGTGAAATAAGGGTAGTAGCACAGATTTAAGACAGATAAGACTGTCACCTTAACTTTATCTTAAGAATCCCTGAGCCTACGCTCATGGGGACAATCTTCCATTCTTTTCATTATTCCTGTGTTTCCTAACACAATCAGTAACCTCAAGAAAACAATCCTCCAAACCGTAACTAACTTCCCTTAATGAAGGCAATGACAAAAGTGCCAATGACAGTAAATAATGTAATCTAAAGAGGAAATTAGACATTTGTTGGTATAGAGTTATTAGGTGTTATAAAATAGTCAATCATAGATTTTATATCAAATGGGTCTTTAAGAAATGAAACCAGTAAGTACTCTAAAATGACTACTTATTAATTCCATTGTGTTAAGTTACTAATTCAAAATATTCAATTCTATAAAAATCTACAATTAAGCAGAGATTGCCTCTCTATATACAGTCATAGTAATTAAAACTTGTTCTGCATTCTAAAAACAAGACTAAGATTCATATTTCTAGGATTCATCTTATTCAAAGTTCACTGTTCCTGCCAGTAATAAAGTTCTGGTAAACTTCATTTTTGCATGTTTAAGGAAATTTAACATATCCACATACAAGGAAACAATATAAAAAAGTTCAATCTTATTTCATATAAATACTTGGATGTCTTACTACCAACCTGTCCTTCCCTTGAAAATTTAAAGGGTGGTTTGTGTTTAATAACACTTGTTGCAAGCCTTAGGAGTCCTGTAAGCCCATCATCTTCTATATTACCATCCTGATGATCAAGGATCTCCCTGCTACAAAAAAGAATACAAGCAAAACAAGACAGTTCATAAAATTACATTCTTTATCTTTTCTCAGCAATATAACTGTCAATTTCACATCAAATTTTACCTTCGAATACAGTCAGCTAAATGTCGTGCCAAAGCATCCAGGTCGAGGAGTGTTGTCTTAATACAAAGAGAAAATACAAAATTCAAACACAGATTTTTATGTTCACTATTTCAGATACTATTAAAACAAAAAATCCTTTCCTTTTCAGTAACAAGAATTTGGTTCTCCAAATTCATTAACATGCCAATTAAATTATAAATAATATATAACTATTCTTTACTTATACATGATGTCAATAAAATTATACTTATAAACACATCACTGATAGTCCTTCAAAAAAGAATCAATGAAATATTGGTAATAAATTATGAGTCACGGTAATTTAACGAGAAGACACTAGGTTTGACTTATTTTTTCTTTAACAATTTTACTGAGATGTAATTAACAAACCATACAACTCACCAAGTTTTGTTTCTAATACTACTTTTAGAAATAAACTTAAATGCACAGTTCATTTCAGAGAGCTTTAATTCTCATTATAACTGAGCAACAAAATTAAAACAGATTTTATAAAACAGAACTTAATTTAAGAGGATTCCAGGGAATTTCCTGGCGGTCCAGGGGTGGTTAGGATTCCATGCTTTCACCGCCAAGGGTGCAGGCTCAATCCCTGGTGGGGGAACTAACATCCTACAAGCCACATGGTGAGGCCAAAAAAAAAAAAAAGGATTCTCAAAGAAATTCAGATCACTAAGTAGGAAAATTACTTTGACTAGCAAGCAAGAATATTAGATTCATACTTTAAATAGGCAACCAGAGGTTTAAAAAAAAAATCAATGTCTATCTGGAATCAACATTTTATGGATAAAGTCAAATACATTAAGACATGTTCGAGGGGGGGAGGGAGGACTGGAATTGGTAGTCAAAAGATATAAGATACATAAGTACTAAGGAGGTAATGCACAACATGATAAACGTAATTAACACTGCTGTATGTTTACATATACATATATATAAAAGTTACTGAGGACTTCCCTGGTGGAACAGTGGTTAAGAATCCACCTGTCAATGCAGGGGACATGGGTTCCCGCCCTGGTCCAGGAAGATCTCACATGCTATGGAGCAACTAAGCCTGTGTGCCACAACTATTGAGCCTGTGCTCTAGAGCCCGCAAACCACAACTACTGAAGCCCGGGAGCCTAGAGCCTGTGCTCCGCAACAAGAGAAGCCACCACAATGAGAAGCCTGCACACCACAACAAAGAGTAGCCCCAGCTCGCCACAACCAGAGAAAGCTCATGTGCAGCAACGAAGACCCAACGCAGCCAAAACATAAATTAATAAATAAATTAATTAATTAAAAAAAAAAGTTGTTGAGAGAGTAAAGTACCCATCACGAGGAAAAAATATTTTTTTTCCGTTTCTTTAATTTTATATCAATATGAGATGATGTTCACTATACTTATTGTGGTAATCATTTCATGATATGTGTAAGTCAAGTCATTATGCTATATACCTTAAACTTACACAGTGCTGTATGCCAATTATAACTCAATAAAACTGGAAGAAAATATGCTCAATATTAATTTTTATAATTATTTCTTAAATGAAAAGTAAAATAAGAATTCAGATGTAAACTGTTCCTTAAAAGTAGGATGTTCAAACACGATAGGATTCGTAAAATATAAAGTGTATATACTGGACTTTGATGGAAATACATGAAAAAAAATGACAGAAAAGGTTTCCTAAATATTTAAATGTATCTTTTTCAAGCATTTCTCATTTTTCTGAGATCAATTAGATGTATTTTAGCTTACTAAATTTATAAAAAGAAAAAATAAAAGTTTTTATGTGGCAAGTTTGTCTTTGAAATAAACTTGTTTTAAGTATTTCTTTGGATAGAAGTATCATTTTAGTCTCATATAAGAAAATTAGTAGATCAGCAAACTGACAGTGTTTCTTTAGCTTAAAGTAATTTCTATTTGAATTGCAACTTTATTTTACATTCTCAGAATCCACTTGCTACTACAGAAAGCTGTATATTTAAAGTCTAAATTTCACATTCCAAATAAGATTTTATATCCACAAATCTTACAAGACACAGGAAACTACTTGTAAGTACCAAATGAAGACATTTCAACTAAGATCAGAGTAAAAAGAAGAAAGAAATTAGAGCAGAACAAAAAGGTATGAACAGAGTAGAAAAATTATGACATTTTCAACTCATTACAGATTGATAAAAATGTCCTTAATGATAACGACCTATAAATTCATGAACATACAAGTGCATAATACATCTCTATTAACAAGTTAATGTGTAACTTTCTGAACATACCTGACTAGCATCCTTTATATGTATGTTGTCAACTAATTTGCACAACAACCAAAAATATTCTTTACATCCAGGTTTTAACATTGGTTCTTCTTCATAATCATCTATCTATTAAAAAAAAATTTTAACTTGTGAAAATAGTTTAAAAGGGGAAAATAACTTAAAATTATAATACATTTTAAAAACTACAAGCTTTATTAAAAAAAAATTAAATCCCTACAAACTAAACAGTTTTCAAAATTTAACCCCCCAAAATGGAGAGAATACTCCTAGTGTCTGTAAAATTAGAACAACTATGTATGTAAGTGAATAATAAGAGAACTTTCAAAAAAACAGTACTCTGAAATTCCTTATAACCTACTTGGAAAAGATATGAATAATGTATAATACTAAATAATGTAGTGCCAACTAAAAATTCAATGAAAATGTGGAAACAAAAGAAACCTACAGAAAATGAGTATATATAAATCTACCCACATACAATGGTCTATTATAGCTTTGAAAGCTGAAAAATAAAGAACACATTACATTTCTTACGTAGTCAATGACAGACGGTAAATATGGAGAAGAAAAACGTAAATCCTACAATGCATCATATTTCTGGGATTAGTAAAATTTACTTATTAATGGGCCCTGTATTTGTTATGGGGTAGAAGGCTTTTATAAGGCTAGTGTTAGTGTATACATGGGAACAAGGAAGAAAACTGAAAATTCTGAGTATCATAAAGATAAAAATAAAACAACTGTGACTGAATAAGAAGAAAGCTACATTTATGATGTTTCTATCATTCAACTTATTAACACAAGGCTCAGAACCTAGTAAGGACAAATGTTATTTCCAAAACAATATCCATGAGAGATCCCACACGGCTGAACCCAAGAACACAGGATCTATCCCTAGGTGTAACATGGACACAATATGTCACAATGCTGCCACTTTAGGAACTATTACATATAACTACCATCCTCCTGGTGAAAACTACAGATAGTAAACAGGTACTCAAAATTACTTGCAAGGACAATACAACGATAAACTTGGGGCAAATGAAATGGCAGAAATAGAAATTGCTCCTGAACACAGTAAAATCTTACCCTGATAGGTTTGAGTGCTTGAGCATCTGGAAGAAATTTCAGCAATGTTGAGGCAGCCAGTAGCAGAAAAGAGCGATTGATTGAGTCTCCTCCATCCAGCCCTGACAGAGATAACTTATAAAGACCATTGCAAGATTCATGACGGACTGCAGTCTAAATGAAAAAGTTCCAAAGATAGTCTGAGTTAGTATTAAGAAGTTAATCTTAAGGTTAATATGTTGGCAGAAATAACATGTTAGATGGCTTCTTTAGTAACATGTTTTAAAACACAATGTCCTGATCACATACTCATGCATCTAAATAATACATGATCAAATGAAGTACCCCAAAGTATACGGTAATATGTAAAAACATTTCAGAAATTCCCAATATGGTCATAAAAGCAAACCAAGTAAATACAAGAACAGACAAATACAAAAAGGATTGAGAAAAGGATAATAATTTATTTACACGATTAATTAACAGGAAAAATATTGGGTTGGCCAAAAAGTTCGTCTGAGTTTTTCTGTAAGATGCTATGGAAAAACCTGAACAAACTTTTTGGCTAACCCAGTATTTTCAGAACTAGAAGCAACTTGGAAAGTACTTAACCCAAAACATTTTACAGATTTTAGAATCTTGTCCAAGTGTCACAACAGTTACCTGGGACAGAGCCAGAACAAGAATACATATGCATTCAATACAAAGCTAATAATATTAGAAAATGTTCTCTAAAAAAGATATGAATATCGTGGCTAAGTGTATTAGTGTGTTTATACTATTTCATTCAGGAATATGGTGTGAGTAACATCAAGATACGACTGGTGAAAATTATGTTGACTTCAGTGTCAACACTGAAATCAAAAGGAAATATATTGTCTCTCTTGCATCTAAGGATACACTCAAATAGAAAAAGTAAAAGAAACTTCTCTAAAATGTAAATTACAAAAATAATAATAATAATAATAAATAAATAAATGCTGAAATCCTTCTCAACCCTCAGGAAAAAAAACAATTAAAAAAACCCAAAACAAAAGAATCACTGTTAACAAATATTGCAGAAAAAGACAAATATGAATGCCACAAAATATTTAATGTTCACACTTAAGTGTACATAGCTCAAAACACTCTAGATCTTAAAGGATTATTAAGTACCTTCCAGGCAACAGGATATATTTATGGAATCATGTTCATTTGTTTCCATTAGCTCTTTTTATCATCGACGCTAATAAGAAAAAATATGAAGAGTAGTACTAATCTTCAACCTTTAGCTTACCTCAGGAATAAGGAGAGTCAATTTTTTTAGCCAGTCTTGTAAATGATCACTGTCAGCAAGGCTAGATTTCACTAAAGAACAGCAATGAGCCCAGCTCACCAAGAGCCACATTGAATAATGTGAAACTACAGAAAAATTGGAAAAAAAAATTACTATAAAGGCTTGTGCATGATGAAAACAAAATGTTCATTATTAAAGATATTATATATAGATATAACCAGTCATCCAAATCTTTATTAAAAGTTAACTTTGTGGAACCCTTACCTTCATGTCTAGACCTGTGATCAGACTGAGCTTTCAAAACTCTGCAAAGTAAAAACACACCACCAGCAGTAATTAAATTCAGCAACGAACTAAAAATAACTCAATTTCTTACTACATATCCTTTAACTTTCCCTGCCCCCCAAAAGATTAGATTTTATGAAAGCTGCTAATTTATTTTCCTATGGTCTTCATTTTTAATTTAAAGAATCACTGGCAAAATCTTATTATAGCAAACATTAAATGAGTGTTTCAATTTAATAAACAAAATGTGAGTGAATCCCATATTGACTTAAGTGAACTCTCAAAAAGTGCTTAAAGATTTGGTTTCTAAAGTGACATGGCTTACAAAGAGAAAGGTTATAATGGTTTAGAGTCTAAACTTCAGACTCCTAAAAAAAAAAACACCCTTATGCAGTAGTCCTTGGCCTCCTGGAGTTTACAGCCTATCAGGGGAGATAAGATGAATATAAAACAAAAAAGTTAGGACATAAATATATTCTAGGAGCTAGCTGAGTAAAACAGTCAGTACGTACTATTAGAAATGTGAGTTTAATCTTAATCTGTGGCATATGAAATATTCTTTCTGGCTCTAAATGTTACAGCGTCTGAAACGACATTATATTCTACTCTAATAGAAAGATACGACTCACAAAAAGAAAAAAAAAACATACAATGACATAAAATGCCCTTCCTTTTGTATTGTTAATGTCAATTTTCATCAGGAATGGTTAAAAGCAAATTATTGAAAAGTAGAGAAAAATAACTAATTTAATTATATATTACTTCACCTCTATTTTTTCCCCTTGATACTTGTAGTAATTTCAATGGAAAATGTATTACCTCAATTTAAAGAAAACTAAACATTAAAAACTTTCATTTTAATAAAACCAGCATATAGGGATTTAGTATTCACCTTACAAATAAACTGTTTTTAAAAAAAAAGCACTGATCTCTAGATACCTACTTTGTTATAATTAACAAAACACCTATGAAAATCTGAAAGAGCAAGACTCATCCGTATTATTGATTTAAAGTAAAAGGTACTAAAAAGTTAACACTTATAAATCTACTATTTGGCCATATTTCATGTTTAACTTTTATCATATTGGTTTCATATATTTAACTTTACCAAGAGCAACTTCCCAATCTACCTTTTAAATATGTAGCATTAGAAGATTTTGATAACAGGCAAAAAGTTCATTTTAGCTATCTTAATTGATACAAACCTCCCAGGACCATATAAACTGAAGGTGGAGGCTTATGAAAAGACAATGGTGCAGGAACAGGAGTCAAAAAAACACAAAGATTGGAGGTGGGGGGTAGGGGGCCCTCACATTACAAAGACTGTAATGAGATCTTTAAGAATGGAACTGGTAGAATAGAAATAAGAACTGTCGCAGTGAACCAGCTTGAACAGCAGCAGCTGGTATCAAACTCGCATATTTTTCATTGTGTGAGGTTAAGAGTCAAGTGAACATTTCTTAATTCTAAAGAAATAAAAGCAGACCAGAGCAGTCACTGAACTGCCTTGTTAATCAATATATTGTGGCGTGTGGGATAGTGAGGTATATAGAATGTGTGTTAGAACGGGGGTCCCAACCCCCGGTCCACGGACCCATACCAGTCCACATCCTGTTAGGAACTGGGCCGCACAGCAGGAGGTGAACAGAGAGCGAACAAAGCTTCATGTGGGGCTCCCCACTGCTCACATTACCGCCTGAACCACCACCCCCCACACACCGGTCTGTAGAAAAATTGTCTTCCATGAAAACGGTCCCTGGTGCCAAAAAGGTTGGGGACTGCTGTGTTAGAGGACAAGGAGGAAGAGTTAAGAATTATTTAACTGGAGAGTCACTGTTACTTGGCGTATAAAATGTATTTTATCATACAAACCAAGGTCATGTTATAGCACTTTCTTTGTTTCCCCACATTATCCATTCATAAGTTTTATAAATAATGAGGTAAGGTGCCTGGCACTGATAATATAATGGTGAGCAAAATCAGATATAGTTCGTATAGAACTATACGTCCAGTGGGGTAGAGCACATGTTGATCGAGTTATGAATGTGAATTCAACTGAGAAAGACACTAAAGAAAGATACATTAAACAAGAAATAATCTTAAAATAATCATGCTACTTATATGCAACCATTGCTTATGAAGGTGACTTTTAAAAGCATCTAAAAACAGATAACTATTAGCCATAAATAACGTTAAGCACTTTGAAATGTGTTTATATTAGCTTTGTAAATCAGTTAACAATGGCAAACTTCAGCCCAAAATAAACACCTACAGAATACAGGACTTGGAAATTAATTCTACACACTTTAACATAATTTATGTGATTATTTGAGGCATACACAGTCAGGTCCTCATGTATGAGCAACTATCATTTATACATTATTAAAATTTTGACCATTTAAAAAAAAAGTCTCCAATGTAGCCCAAATAAATGAAATCATATTACACGTTTAAACTATATTCTTATACACATATTTCCAGCTTTATCTATTGAGGGCCTAGAAGCAAGGAAACTCTAGGAGCAATGATACTATATTTTGCAGGTTCCCCACCAAAAGGAACTAGGGTTTCTTAAAGAAATGCTGATTCAACAACTAAGGCAGGGGAAACTGGAAGTGGGGGAGTACTCTTCCCCTCCACCCAAATAATGGGGACATAGCCAAAGGACACATGAACAAACTTGAAGATGTCAACTAAGGTATAATTTGAGCAAAGTGAATAGTAACAGTAATGAATTACATTGAATGAAAAACATCTAAATTGATACTAACTAAATAAAATGAAGAGAAAGCTCTTCGTCACGACAGAATGTCAACTAATAAACATAAAATGAATGGTAAGAGTTAGAAAATCACTAGTTTCCAAACATTATACTAATATTTAATTCAGGCAAGAATCATCACTGAATGCTAAAAGTAAATGAATAAGTTTTATGAGAAGCAGGAAATTTAAACAGTTGCAAATTATCTTCCCATAGGTTACTTTTAATTAGAAAAATCAGAAACTTCATTGTAGAGAAACCTGGAGGAAACCAGATTAACTGATCAAAATTAATATCGCTAATAATAGGACAAACTGATATCACTGGGATGTACTGGGAAAGATACGTTACTAATGGAGTATTCCTGCTAAAATGTATAGTCTGAATCTGATTGTGAGGAACAATCAGGAAAACCTAAAATAAAAGGCTTTATAGAAGAATTGGCTTGTGATACTCAGAAATGTCTGTATCATGAAAGAAAGGCTAAGAAAGTATCCCCAATTAAAGGAAATGGAAGAAATATGACTACCAAATGCAGTACGTGATCCTAGACGAGGAAAAAAATTGCTATAAAAATATTAATGGGACAATTTGAGTATGGACTATATGTTAGATAATATTATATCAATGTTAAGTTTTCTAAATTTGAGTATCTTACTATAGTTGTTAGGAAGTTGTCCTTGGACTTAGGAGATACACATCAAACTATTTATCAGTAAGTGATCATAATGTCTGAACTCTTACAAGATTCAGGATATGTAAATAAACGTGTGCTTGGGGACACCCACAGAAAATGCGTGCTCATGATCATTCGATAAAAACTGGCAAAATGTTGATAACAATATGCAAATCCACATGAATGATATGAGAGTTCACTAAAACACCCTAACAATTTTTCTGTTAGGTTTCAAATTTTTTTCAAATTAAAAATTTAAAACACTGTATTCTTACTCTAAATACATACAATCATAAATTATGTAAAAACTTCATACCTAGGAGCCAGATTATCATACGTATAAGCAACAGACATAAGTCGCTGAATCAAACTGGTTCCTTGGACAAGAACAAGAAATACCTTTAAAATAAAAACATTAAAAAAAAATCTATAAATACACTATAACACAGAACTGCGTTTTAAACCAGACTCCAAATTACTTTGATTTTATTTATAAAAGGATAGGAATATTCTAAAAATGGTTATTGGAAAATATTGTAAAAATATTAAATATTAGAAAACCAGATTTTTATACAGAAACCTCAGAATAGCAACTTTAAAAAGAAAATATTAAAAATTTAGAAATACACAGGCAAATCCTTTCTATTTGATCCACAGATTATCTGCATGTCACCCAATAGAGTAAAAATATTATGTATTACACAAGTCAGTGGTTTTTTTGGGTGGTAGGTGAAGTAACCTTTTTCAGTTTTGAAATAAGAAAAAAAATGCCAAGCAGTGGCAGATTCCTCAACCACTCTGAAATAAACATAGAAAAGCAATATAATATACCATAGATACCAAACATGGATTCCAGATTAAAAACCCTGAGGTTCAACATTTAGTTTGCTAACTTTCAAGCTGTATGACTCTAATAAATACTGAATTTCTAGGTTCTAGTGGATAAAAATATTTGCTAACTTAATAAAGAACTACTGAATCCCTTCTGCAGGTCAGAACCCATTCTGGGCACTAATTTTATAAAAGCACTGTTCCCATCCTGGGGAAGTTAGCCCAGTGCAGCAGAAAACATCAAAAGCACTGTAACACAATTATATGCAATGTGCCAAATGAGCAACAGAAGGAAGCAGCAACTAAACCTGTGCCTGGCAAAATAAGAAGAGTTTTAAGAAAAGCTATATTTAGGCTGGAATTGGAAGTTCAATTTGGATCCTGAACCTTCTAAAAGGCTATTAAAGGAGAACAAACGAAATAATGAATGATAGTAAATTATTAAAAGAATTAGTGTTCTTCCTTACTAGTGCATGACTTTGTCTCCAGAATTAGGGTAACAAAAATTTCCCCCCAAATAGCTTAGATATACCTTCTAAGCTCTAATTAAATATTATGATAAACAAAGGAAAAATATATATACTGTATGCTCTTTTTCTAAACTATAAAAATGTAACATTGGCATACGCATAAGAAAAAATATGCACATAAAAAGATTAACACATAGAGCTATTAATGGCAGTGACCTATATGACTTTGGGAAAGGTTCACTTGTATATTCTTTTTTTTTTTTTTTTGGCCACGCCACAGCTTGCGGGACCTTAGCTCCCTGACCAGGGATCGAACCTGGGCCCTCGGCAATGAAAGCGCAGAGTCCTGACCACTGGACTGCCAAAGAATTCCCTCACTTGTACATTCTAAATTGTTTTCAGTAATTATGTACTTGCATAAATTTGTTAAAAAAAAAACTAGCCAATTATTTTAAAATGCCATATATGAGTATGTGTATTTTATTTCTCTATCAGTAACAACTCATTACTGTGGTGTTTCTGGAGCAGGTATGAGGTAAGCTGCTGTCCTCAAATGGTTACAAAATGAAGAAGCGATTAAGTAAAAACTCATCTTCATCTCTCCCCAGTTCCCAGTTCACTAACAGAGACACTGGAAGGGCAAATATATGATCACATGAATAACAGAATCCACAGCCAAAAAGAATTTTAATTTTATTGCTGGATGCATTGGTTATTGTGCCATTTTCGTTTGGCTCTAAACCTACCATACTATGTATTGATACTTGCTCTGTGACACTAGGGCTGGTACATTATAAACTAAATTTCTCCTCTGCCAGCTGGCTTTCTATTGGGTTTGTCAACGTGGGATACTAGAGAGATTACTTCCTTGCATTTTCTTTCTTTTTTTTGTTTGTTTGTTTTGGCCGCACCATGCGGCTCGTGGGATCTTAGTCCCTGACCAGGGATTGAACCCAGGCCCTTGGCAGTGAAAGCGTGGAGCCCTAACCACTTGACAGCCAGGGAATTTCCCCTGCTTTTTCTGTTAACATTGTTCCATAAGTATTTTAACCAGAAGAGGCAAATGATTTCAGAAGCAGTAACAGAACCACTTCCTCGGAGGCCTAAACTCCAGTTCAACAGGATCCCTCCTATAAGCTTCTCATTCCTGATAACCACAACCTTTTACATAACCACAACCTTTTACATATATTCCTCAAACCCTAGGGGTGGTGAATGGCTACTTGCCCACATTACCTCAACATTCCATTTTTCATTTTTAGCCCTCCAACACAGATGTGTAAAACCAGTTCTCAATTTTAAATTTACTCTGTTGAAATACCTAGTGTGGTTTGTTTTCCTGAATGGACCCTGATACACTCAGTATAAAAATTACTGAGACCAACTAATGAATTCAATCCTACAGTTAGATAACATTAAAATGGCACAAAATTAATGCACTCCTGCATTTTGGATGATGAACTGAAAAGTATTACTGCTTCGTAATTTCTACTGCTTTAAAATGAAGGCATTGCTTCTGCTGTTAGGTCATACTGTGGTAATCTAGGATAGCATCTCATAGACATTATTCATTTTGTAAAAACAAAAATATACAAGCTCTCTTAGAAGACAAATAAAATTTATTACTACATGGTGACTTTTGTACTTTACCTCTGTTAATCTTGGTATATGAAGACCCTTGGCATGATCACCAGCAGCCTTTCTCGATTTCCCAGGCCATGTTCTTTTCCTATGGCTTTCTGCTATACCAGCCCAGGCAAAGACATCATGATAAGCTAAATCCAAATCGGATGGATCTACTGCAAACTGGCATATTAACTTCAGCAAGCAAGCAAGACAGTCTAGCTGCCACTGTGAATAAGAAGAAAATATCATTTTTGCATTTCTATCATGAAAGAATCATACAAATATATGTAATAGAGATATACAGGATTTAAAAAATATTGCTTGCAATGTACAATTTTAAAAATTATTAAAATAATAATAAAGATATTTACCTACAAAATCAGCATTGAGAGCAAAAATACTGGAAGCTGTCTCTCCACCTAAGTGGCATATACTCTGCTATTTGGGAGTGAAAGCAATTCTCAATAATTCTAGAAAATTATTCAACTGAAAAATCTGCACTGTATATATGTATATTTAAAATAAAACAAGCATTTCATCAGTAAAATACTGTTTAGTATGAAAAGTAAAATTTCTGATTTAAAGCTCTACTTTAAAATTTTTTAAATAAAGCAATTCCTTCAAATAAATTAATAAGAATATCACCTATGTATGAGAGCTTCAGAGCTTTCCCTTCAATGGTCCTTGTTCTCCTCTTTTCCTAATACCACTACTAAGTGTTATAACTATACCAATATGCCAAGAAACATAGCAATACTATATAATTGATTTTCAAGAAAAGTACCAGGAAATTTCAGTGAGAAAAAAAGTCTTTTCAACAAACAGTGCTAGAAAAATTGGAGAGCCATATGGAAAAAATAAAATAAAACCTCAACCTCACTCTACATATACAAAAGTTAACTCAAAATATAACACAGACCTAAATGTAAAAGATAACTATAAAACTTACAGAAGAACACACAGGAGAAAATCTCTGTGACCTTGGAAAAATGATTTCTTAGCTAGGATATAAATTTTGTTAAAATTTAAAACTTCTCTGCTTAAAAGATACTGTAAATATAAAGAAAAAGCAAGCTACACATTGAATGCAAATATTCCTAATACATATACCTGACCAAAAAACTTGTCCAATTGATTAAGGAAAAAAGTCTTATAGTTCTTTACAAAGAAAAAAAAAAAACAGGGGGCTTCCCTGGTGGCAGAGTGGTTAAGAATCCACCTGCCAATGCAGGGGACACGGGTTCCATCCCTGGTCCGGGAAGATCCCACATGCCACAGAGCAACTAAGCCCGTGTGCCACAACTACTGAGCCTGTGTGCACAACTACTGAAGCCCACGCGCCTAGAGCCTGGGCTCCGCAACAAGAGAAGCCACCACAATGAGAAGCCCGTGCGAACAGTAGACCCTGCTTGCCGCAACTAGAGAAAGCCCACACACAGCAACGAAGACCCAACACAGCCAAAAATAAAATAAATGAAAAGAAAAAAATGCAAAGAAACGAAAGCAAACAAATCAAAACAAAAACCCCCAGGATATAAAGACACTTCACAAAAGAAGATAAAAAACATGGTCAATATGAAACTTATGGAATATAATGAAAGCAATGCTAATGGGGAAATTTATAAATGTAAATGTTTACATTAAAAAAAAAGAAAAATTCTTATCAACAATCTAACTTTACAGCTTAATGAACTAGAAAAAGAAGACAAACTAAACCTGAAGCTATTAGTAGAAAGAAGGAAATAAGGGTAAACATCAGAGCAGAGGTAAACAAAACAGGGAATAGAAAAACCTAGAGAAAAATCAGTGAAAATCAAAGTTGGTTATTCAAAAAGAACGAAATTGACAAACTTTTAGCTAGAAGGACTAACAAAAAATAAAAGTCAAATTACTAAAATCAAAGTAGGAACATTTCAACTAATTCTAGAGATAAAAAGGATTGTAAGAGAGTACTATGAACAACTGTTGTATGCCCCAAAACTGGATATCTTACATGAAATGAACAAATTCCTAGAAACACAAAACTTACCAGGACTCAATCACAAAGAAATAGAAAATCTGAACAGACTTATAATTAGTGAGGAGATTGAATCAGTTATCAAAAATCTCCCATAAAAGAAAAGTTCTGGACCTGACAGCTTCACTAGTAAATTCTAACAAACGTTTAAAGAAGAAGTAACACCAACGATCCTCAAACTCTTCCAAAACCCTGAAGAGGGAACTTCCCAACTCATTCGATGAAGTGAGCATTAACCCTGATACCAAAGCCAGACAAAAGACACTGTCCTCATCAAAATATTAGCAAACAGAATTCAGCAACATATTAAAAGGATTATACACCATGACCAAGTGGGATTTATTGTTAGAATGCAAGGATGGTTCCACATAGCAATGATCAATGTAAATACTCCAGATTAACAAAATGAAGGAAAAGACTACATCATCTCAATTAATGCAGAAAAAGCATCTGACAAAATTCAACACACTTTCATGATAAAAATACTCAACAAAATAGGAACAGAAGGAAACTACCACAGCAGAATAAAAGCCATATATGAAAAATCCATAGTGAAAATCATACTCAATGGTGAAAGACTGAAAGCTTTTCCTCTAAGATCAGGAACAAGGCAAGGACACCTGCTTTCACCACTTCTATTCAACAAAGTAATGGAGGCTTTGGCCTGAGCAATACACCAGAAAAATAAAAGGCATCAAAATTGGAAAGAAAGAAGTAAATTTATCTGTTTTTGATGTAGAAAACCGTAAAGACTCCATATAAAGGCTCTTAAAACTAGTAAATAATTTCAGCAAAGTAGAAGGATACAAAGTCAACATACAGAATTCAGTTGCATTCCTATACGTGAACAATGAACAATATGAAAGGGAAATTAAAAAAACAATTCCATTTACAATAGCATCAAAAAGAATAAAATACTTAGGAATGAACTTAACCAAGGAGCTTAAAGACTTCTACAATGAAAGCTACAAAAAACTGCTCCAAGAAATTAAAGACAAATAAATGGAAACACATCCCGTGTTCACGGACTGGAAGACTTATTAAAATATCAATACTACCCAAAGTGACCTACAGATTCAATGCAATCCCTAACAAAATCCTAATGATGTTTTTTGCAGAAACAGAAAAATCCATTCTAAAATTCACAAGGAATCTCAAGGGGCTCCAAATAGACAAACAATCTTACAAGAAAAGAACAAAACTGGAAGACTCACATTTTCTGATTTCAAAACTTACTACAAAGCTACAGTAATCAATACAGTGTAGTACTGGCATAAAGATAGACAAAAAAATAAAAGGAATGGAATAGAGAGCCTGAAAATAAACCCTCACAAAAATGTTCAAACGATTTTTGAAAAGAGTACCAAGACCATTCACTGTGGGGAAAAGGAGTCTTTTCAAGAAAATATGCTGGGAAACCTGGATCTCCACATGCAAAAGAATGAAGTTGAACCCTTACCTAACACCATATACAACAATTAACTCAAAATGAATCAAGGATCTAAATATAAGACCTAAAACAATAAGTCTCTTGGAAGAAAACACAGAACAAAAGTGCCATGACACTGTATTTGGCAATGATTTCTTGGATAGTACACCAAAGACTTAGGTAACAAAAGAAAAAATGGACAAATTGGACTTCATGAAAATCTTGAAATTTTGTTCATCATGTAAGAGTATCCACAGTACCCTATAATATATTGAGAGATACATTATAAATATGGGATCTCAGTTGACTTGAAAGCTATCTGTGTTGCCAGGCTACAATGTGTCCCATGTAGCAGTCAATTTTTCTTAATACTTCATAAAAGTGTCCACAATTTTAAAGGAAACAAAGAGAAAAAATCTTTAGCATATGATTACCTGTAAACTTTATTCAAAGCTAAACTTAGAGCAGTTTATAAACAAAAGTCCTATAAACGACACACAACTAACTACTCATTAAAGATTTTAAATTCTCCCACTTTGCCAAAGAACTAAAAGGCACCTTATAATTCTGAGATCACTGAGACAACAAAGACACAACAATAAAACACAACAGACATTTCAGTTCTAAGAGACAGAAAACAATTACTGTAGTAGAGGTATCTATTCTAAAAAGGAAAATATCTGTAGCAAAATATATAAAATAAAAATGGCAAAAAGTATTGAAAGCAATGATAAGATTAACAAAATCTTGGTAGATAGTAATATGCTTAAATGTATTTTCTTTCATTAATATCTTGGATGTACCAGCATTTGACAGTAAATCAAGAATATCTGACTCCTAGGTTCTAAAATAATTCTAAAAAGTACTAAGAAATTAAAATTTAAATGCAATGTTTGATAATGCTATTCTGCTTTGCTGGAAGTCAGGAAATGAGCATCCTTTCCATTTAATACAAAACTGGATTACACAGTTTGGTCCAGCATTATGAATTTTTAAATATTCCATAATTTTATTTTCCTAACATTATAGGACAGTGCTTTGTCAAGTTAACAGTGATAAAGTACCATTTTCTAAAACTTCCATTTTGTTAAGGATCAAAACTTTTGTAAAATACTATTAAAAAAAACACTGCGGCAATGTCCACTTGCTATAAAAATTTCTAAAGGCTTATTTACTGTCAAGTCCTGTACCTTTTTCATTGCCGACTAGTCACAAATGGTCTGGAAATACATTTTTCAGTAGTGTTGCTTAAAGGAAGAAATGGTCAAAACAAAATGAAACAAAGAAGAAGGATGTTTTCAAAAAAATGAAGACATAAAACCAAGTTTTTCTTATAAAGCATCCAAATTTTAAGACTATATAAATATTAATATATAGTTTACCAAACTAATGGAAAAATGTTCATGAATTACCTATAGTTCAGAGTCATTAATATTATCACTTAAATTTTTTTAACTGAGTTGACATGGAGAACTCTTATTGCATAATTAGTTTATCAGATTCCTTATTTTTTTCTTAAATTTATTTCTACTGTACTCCACACTTTCCTTTACTACAATAAAGTTTGCAGCAAACGTTACACTTGCCAATGGTTCATGGAAGTGACTCACTGGGGCAACTACTGTAACTTGTTGAAAATGTGAATTTTCACTTACCACAGTCCAGGATTCCTGCTCTTTTGGCTCTAGAATTCCAGAATTAAAAATTTCTAATAACTGTTGAAGCCCTCCAGCAGCAACAAACTGTAAGCAATTGTGAGAGTAATGGTAAGAGGAAAGAGCTACATAATGTAGTAAAGATCTGCTTTTTGATTCAGTAAGTGGGTGTCTGTGTATGTCTGTGTAAGTAAAATATTATATATCTTTCATATAAGAAATTATTCTTTGATTAAATAACCAATATAACGTCTATACAATAAAGTAACAGCAAACAACTAATTTTCAAGATTTTTTTTTAAAGATTCTTATAAAAATCTATATACATATCTTTGTATTCCATTAACCATTTAATCCCAGGCACTGGGATGTCCTAACACAGTATTCCAATGAAGGAGAAAAAATAATAAGTGCTAAAAATAGGAGCACCAAAGCATTAAATAATCTCAGTTTATTTATTACTGTGATTAGAGTAATACATAATTTTTAAACTATGCTTTATTTAAATGGTAAGTTAGTTTAAAACAATAATTATGGTAACTTCTTCTGGAAAATTAGAGATGAATTATTTTTACCAATACACTGCAAAACATATATGATCAAACCTTGCAACTCCAGGAATTTTTACTATTTTCCACTTGATCCTCACTTGAATCATCTGAATCTGGATAAAGATCACTATAACTTCCCTGTGGGAATGGCAAAAATAAATAAATAAATAAGGAAGGGTGGCAGGAGAATTAAAAGATAACGTACTCTGGAATTTTGCTCCAAAGAGAAAACAAATGTTTAATGATAATAATGGAAAAGCAATTACCGTTGACTCTCTTCTTATTCTTCTGTTAGGTTTTCCCAGTGCTTCAATAATTTCCAGGGCATATAATAGCTTGTGAGCACTCTTAATTTTGAGCAGTTCTTTCCAATTAAGTCCATCATTACACTTAAATTAAAAATAGAAACACAGGTTTCTCCAACCAACTTACCAAGAGACCCCCCCCCCCAAAAAAAACTAAAGAAAATGACACTGTATAAAAACTCAAATATTACATATATATTGAAATATGTTCAAACAAGCGAAGACCAATTATATAATTGGTACTAATCATATGCTTAAAACACCAATTATTCATTAAATTTTGTTAAAATTAATACACAACAGCAGCATAGGAAGAAACTGTATGTTAACCTCCACAACAGTTGAGGTAATTTGCCATCTTCCCAATGAAAAACACATTGCAGCATAACTGAATGTGTGAACCTTTAAGGATACAGAAGCAGTACAGTGTGTATTTAATATTTACGTGACACCTACTCATTTAAAAAGTCATATACAAATACATAAACTTTAAAATATTGTTCTTTTCTACTCGCAATTTATAAAGTGTTATTCACATTTCATGTGCATCCTTTGACAACGATATTATTATTAGAGCTACAATGAGTCATCCACCATTTTCTAGACCCATCTTCTTCACTTCCAAGTCATTTGAAATACAAGACCCTGAGAAATCACATAACAACGTCCCAAATCATAGATAACATTAGCATAACATTAAGACATTGTTTTTCCATTAGCCCTACAGGTGTTCTGTTGGTATCCCCACTAAGTAACTCCTTATTATATAGCTTTTAAAAATAATCTTTAATTTTAACAGACATCTTTACAGAGCTATATAACACTTAATACATGTGAGGTCATGCCTCTGGGAATATTAATATATATTAAATTTCTTTGACTCCTTTTTTCTCTATTTCTACCAGTTGACTTGTATAAGCAGCCAAAACAAGCCCTGAAGCAATGTCATTAAATCACAAGGTATTTTCTCTAAACGTTACTTTTTGTTGTCAAAAACAAAGCAATATTCAGAACACTAAGTAATATGAAAAAACACTAATATAAAGGCAAATTCACTGTTTTCTAAAGATAATTTTAGAGAAAATCCTTGCCTTGTATTTAGCCCATATTATTCAATCTCATTAATAATTAAATATATGAACATTAAAATGAAATGGCACTTTTTACCTATTAAATGGGAAAATTTTACTGAGGTTACCAGTCAACAAGCACTCTCATACACTACCAGTAGGAATGTAAACTGGTACCATCCTCCAGGGAAGTAAAAATATTTTGTGGACTTACCTGTTCATCTGAGATATTCTGGAATGCCATCAACATGTTAGGACATGTAGGAAGAAGCATCAGTAGCTCCCATACACGCCTAGAGAGGTTTTCTGCATGAAGATGAAGTTCTTCACATCTTAAGCTCTATACAAATGAGAGGAACTGCTTATCAAGACAGATCAGTTTTTTGAAACATCTAAACTTAAGTTTGATCTGCATAAAATCACTAATTATCATATTTGATAATATTTTTAAATCTTACTTTAAAGTGAGAATAAAGCATTTGTTACACAGTAAATAAATTTATTCAATAAATTAAGTTATGTCAAAGTAGTGGGTTTTCAACTTGTTAGTGAACACTTTTCTGGGAAAAAGTGATCTGCAAGTCTGGCCACTTTCCTCAGAAAAACTTTTCAAACAAAAGTGAAAATGTCTGTTTTATAAAGCCATCAAGTAAATTTCAATAAGACTATCATCTATTTCTTCCCTGCAGGTCACTATTCTAAGAATGACAAAGACCTGGAAAATTAAATCCCTGACCTTACATTTGGGAAAAGAGTACACCTGTTTCTCTTATTTCGCTAATCCATGCCTTCCTTATATTCCAGTCTCAGACAAGCAGAGATTAAGAGAAAAGCAAACAATTTTAAAGAACCTACTTTTTTCCATTATTGTTTGTTAAATTTGAACTCTCTAAGGTACTGAGATAACAGTAAGCTAAATAATATTACAGAAGGTATGTAAGAAATAGGCAAGTTTCTTTCTTTTTTTTTTTTTAATTAAAGCACAACCCCAAGAGGTGAACAAGCAGCAAAAGCTAAAGCAGCAAAAGTTTTGGAATGTTCCAAAGTATGAATTTGTATAGTATTATTCTACTACTAGCTGTTGTCATAATGATTCTGAGATATTATACAGTATAAGAGATGCCAAAGGAATCTTCTTACACATCTACAAAAAGTAATTTCGTTCTTTTTGTACAATGGTATAAAGCTAATATACTTTGAAGGCAAGAGAATTTTAGAGACAGGAGTTTCAAAGTAAACTTTGCTTTTCACAGCCCTGATGAAGAAAGAGAAGCAACCCAAGTAACACTTCTAGTTTATTTGGGGACAAGGCACTGAGAGTTCCTCAGTAAAATAAAATTTATTCCTTTGTAAACATCCAGTTTAAAAAAGAGAAGGTGGGGAGAGAGGGAGGAAAGGAGGAAGGGACTGAACTCTGTGCAAAAAATTATTTGAAGAAAAAAAAATCTCCCAGGTGTACAAGACTATGTTCTACATTATGACTGAAAGGCCCTACAATATGGGTCATACACAGTGGAGATCCTTTATTCTTCTGGTAATCCTCTTCAAGACTGAACCGGTCTTGCTCAACAAAGAAACCCCACACCACCAATGGCATACTTGTCACCAAGTTCAATAATATAACTGCCCCAAAATGAATGCTTTCTCTCTGGTTTAGGCCTCACATGGACAATTACAATGACCTATTAACTGGCTCTTGTACCTCTGGTCTTTGTTTTCTCTAATATAATCCTCCACACTAATACCGAAACTTTGTTTCTGAAAGTCCAAAAAAGATCTCATTTTGTTGTTTTAAAATCTTCCATGATAATAGCCATCTATTTTACTAAGAATAAAAACCTCTTAAGGTTCTTTGTGGTATAGGTTACAATCTCCCTTTCTGTCCTTATATTTGAATTACATCATACTCACACTCCCAATTTTTCAATCATGCCATTCACTTTTCTGTGACTCTGTAATGCTTCTCTTCCTTCTTTTATCAGCAGTTGGACCCAATTTAAATAACTCCTCTTTTACAGAAATCTCCCCCAAATTTTTGTTTACTGCTTATGTTCCCATAACACACTGTGTAGAACACTAGTACCCTCCTGGAAAACTGGGAAATTTTTCTTTTTTGTTTCTTTTTTTTTGGGAAATTCTTATAATTATCTTTCTCTCTTTTAAACTGGCAATACACTGCTGACATGAAGTAAAAGGTTATTAAGTATTTATGGCATAAAATTTAACAGGTGAGGAAATGAAGGTTTATGGACATCTATTATTGATTATTCTGCTTGAACAAAAAGGGGATTTCTTAGGAATTTAAGAATGTGCCACCACAAAAGATACCAGGTTATGGGGAACAGATGACTCAATTTGGTCATTCATGACCAAACACATTCTGGAAACATAGAAAGAAGCCACTTAACATTGTTGGGAAACAAAGAACAGTTAGCCTAACATAAGGAAAGTCATAAAAGCACCACTATTTTATTTGCCACTCAGTCTCAAAATAATGATTCTTCCAAGAAAGATGGTGCCCTGAAATAGAATGGTGGCAGTGGAAATAAATTAAGTGGACAACAGGTCAAAACAACATTACTTGTGGTAGATTGGATTAGAAGTAGGGATAGACTCGGGTTCAGGAAGAAGAAAAACAGAGATGGCATCCAGGTTTCTGGCATGAGCAACTGGGTGGATTCCAGTTGAATGAAGAAGAATGGATGCCTATGGGACATCAAGTGGAAGCATCAAGTAAACAACTGGATATATGAGTTTGGAACTCAGAAAAGAGGTTTGGTCTGCAGAACTAAGTTTGTGAGTCATCACTAAAAAGATGTTATTTAAAGTCAATTCTTCCTTGGACTACTACATTAGGTTCCTTACTGTTTTTTCTATTCTTGCCAAACAAACCTATTACCTTTAAGTCAAAAATCGAAACATATGTCTCTCTGCTTAAAATACTTCAATGCTGTCCACTTTACTTTGAGTGAACTGGAAATAGCCTGCCATGGCCAGTTTGACTCTGTTTATCTTTTCATTTCATTCCCCTCATTTTACTCTCCCACTACCTTCCACCATCTACTTACCAGCTCCCGAACAATTCCCAGACCTGCCTAACTCCTTCTTATATCAAGGGCTTCAGGAATCAGTTTACTTTATCCAGATCATTCCTCATCCACTTCATTTAGTAGGCTCCTTTTCACCCTGCAAGCTCAGATTTATATGGTCTCCCTCAGAGAAACCTTCCTTGACCAAATAAAATATAAAGTCTGCCTATCACCAGTCCTTAATAGTGGCAAGTCATAGCAACTATCTCTACCTGAAACTATTTATCTGTTAGTTTACTTGAAACTATCTGTTAGGCATGTCAATTACCTGTCTTCCCCACTGGATTCAATGAAGGCTGAAACTGTGTCTATTTTGATCCTTGTGAACAAAAGGATATATTAGGTACTTAAATAGTTAATGAATTAATAAACTGATTCCTTGGTTTTATTGCTTTTAAGAGATTACTGAGAAAATTATTTTCCACTCAACAGAAAGACAAAACAAGATTTTGTGAAAATGAAATGATATAGTCACCTCACTATCTTCAACTGCCATTTTTCCTGAGGGTGGTTTAAATGATGCAAGCATCTCTAATAAATCAAAAAGAGTAGTTAAATGAGGTTCTTGTAAAAGCAAAAGCATCGGAATGTTGTCCTTCTGAGGGGGTGGTAGGCAAGACGCTGGCAGCTGAACACCTTCCCCTTTCCGTTCTCTCCTTGGTGCACCCAAAGATACAAATACCATCTATAAAAATAGGAGCAACAGGGGGGAAAAAATCAACACATAATTAGACATATCAAGTTTTTGGTTTAATAAATCTGTGAGGTAGGAAATAACTTCCCTTACAATTTTAACAAAAGCAGTAAGAACTGTTTTTGAACTGTATCTTCAACTAAACAACTACTGACTATAAGTCAACAGATGATTAAAACTCAAACCACATTTACGCGTACCTGCATGTCCTTAAAACCAAGCTCATGAAGTGCTTTCTCATCATAATCTGTTGTTAATTCATGTCCAGATGAAATCATCCTGACTGGTCCCATAAGGCCTCCTTAAAAACAGAAAACATAAGTGAACTTTTTTATAAGAGTTAACTTACTTGCCAACATGAATACACAGTTACAGCAATTAATTCCACTGGACATTAAGCTTAAATAGAATTCTTGAGTGCAGAAGAAACAGGGTCAAGCATACTTCTTATATTATTTTCTGTTGTCTGATGTTAGCCTTAGGCACTAAAAATTACAAGAAAATCCTCCTTTAGCATCACTCTAATAAGATCAATTCCTGCTTGCTTAATAATATGAAAATTTTTACAAGTAAAAAACACTACAGAGCTTTCTGGGAACCTACAGCTTTTCCCCTTAGCAATACATGCAGGAGAAACAGATTCATTAATGCCTTAGTTCACAAGTAACCAGCATGTATTTATAATGATCGAGTTTTCTCTTCCCTGTTACTACCTATCAACACAAAATAAAATAGATTATATGGCAGAAAAAAAGTTCTGACAAGAAAAGAAAAAAGATGAGCTACAACATTCTAGATTACAGTAAGCTCAACGAACTCAACAGACTGAAGCAATTCATTTCTAGAATTCATAAGTCCTCTTTGCTTCAACTTCATTTCCCACCATCGTCCCTACCAAAATATGCTTTAGCCACACAGCATGTTCTTTCTTGAAAGCATCAAGCATGTTCCCATCTCAAGGTCTAAGATGCTCCTCCCCAGGAATGCACATGGATCATTCCCACAGTTAAGTCTTTCATCAAATGTGAGCTCTAAAAGGCCTTCCTCCTAACTACTCAATCTAAAAAGCCTCATCTCACTATTAATCCCTTACTCTGCTTTATCTTTCTGTAAAGCACTTATTAGCATCTGATATTATATTTAAGTATCTGTCTCCCCCACTAAAAAAACCCAACCTAGTTCCACAAAGGCACACATGTATTCCCAGCATTAGAACAGCAGGCATTCAAATTAATTATTGTTTAATCCATGAAAAAAAAATTTTTTTTAAAGAAAATGCTGGACAGAGGAAGAAAGTTAAGCAAAATGATGAAATATATGATGAATAATTAAACTCAAATATTGTTAAATTTTATTAACTTAATGTAGGAAAATTCCATTGGATAGGCACTAACCAACTATTTTCAGGAATGAGTGAAGCACGATTACTGCTTTCCACAACAACACATAACGTTTTAAAATTACCTTTTCCCTCCACTCAAGTAAGAAAATTCTACCTGAAAATATTTCAAACACAGGAAAGGATAATGGGTTCCTCCAGTAAGATTCATTTCAGTATTTTTCCTTAAATATAACTGTTGTGTATGGGACTTCCCTGGTGGTCCAGTGGGCAAGACTCCATGCTCCCAATGCAGGGGGCCCGGTTTGATCCCTGGCTGGGGAACTACAACCCGCATGCGTGCCACAACTAAGAGTCTGCATGCCACAACTAAGAGTCTGCATGCCGCAACTAAGACCCGGCGCAGCATGCATAAATAAGTAAAATTATATATTAAAAAATATATAATTGTTGTGTAGCAAAATTGCTAATTGTTGTGTAGCTAAACCTATGTTTTTTTCCCTTGTTATTTCTAAGCCTAGAAACCTTGGCCCTCCCAAAAGTTTGACAAATTTTCAATCCTATATCTTCTGAATCGTCCTAGAGTTTATTGTGTGTATGCACGCGCATGTGTGTATAAAGAATACTTTAAGTTCATCCTGAACATGAGAGAAACAGGGTTTTTCTTTCTGCCCCTAAACTGAACATCTCATAAGACTATTTCTTTGCTATCTATTGTGATTTAATTAACACTCTTTATGAGATAATATTGTAGTTTTTAAATGTATAATAGCTAGTATTGAAATTCATCTATTATCCTTTCAGGTTTTCCTCTCAGAACTTCTGATACTGTTTAGTTTATTCACACAGTTTATTATTCAGAGTAGTTTCATCCAATTTAAAGTAAAAATTCATTCAGATTTAGGTAAAATATATTAAGAAATTAACATGGCATCTCTACAATATTTTATATAGAGATGCTAGGTATAATCACTTATTCAAGTGTTCATTTACATATCTCAAAAATGTTTTATTCTCATATATTCCACAAACACGTCACATTAAGAGTACCCTAATTAGGGACTTCCCTGGCGGTCCAGTGGTTAGGTTCCACCGCTTTCACTGCCACTGCCCTGGGTTCAATCCCTGGTCAGGAACTAAGATCCCACAAGCCACGTGCAGCAAAACAAACAAACAAGTATCTTATGTTTTTTAAATTGCTACAAAACACTTGATTTCTTTAGTTTCCTATTCATCATTATATTACCCTCAAATTATCACTGAGTTCCCTCTTCTGATAGTAATGTTTTATCCAAATCATTTAAAATTAGTGCTTAAGAAAAACATGGGCTACTAGATGAAGAGAAACTCTATATTAAACTTCTAATACTTCGGTAGATTTTTATTAATAAAATTTATTTTCTATGTTATTGAGATAATCTAATAAATCTATGACTGTTCATCTTTTTACAATAGTGAGATAAAACATCCTTAGTAGTGATGTATTGCTAAGATAATATGGAGTTGATTTGCTTCCCAGTTTGTTAGAGACCCTAAGCATGCACGACTTTGTTACAAAATAGAACTAAGATGGCTAGCAGTTTATCTAGGATTTTGGACTCTATTTGATATGTGAATTAGGCCTACATGTTGTGTACGTAACGTATCAACTTTCAATTATAACGGCTGAATTGGTTTTTACAGTTAACTGAGCAGCTTTCTATATGTTCTACTACTTTTGAGGATCTTTTTTAACTTAAGAATTGTTTATTCCTTAACAGTTCTCGAAAAAGTTGCTATCTTTAAAAAGTTTAGTATCTTTTTTTTTTTAATTAATTTATTTTTTGGCTGCGTTGGATCTTCGCTGCTGTGTGTGGGCTTTCTCTAGTTGTGGTGGGAAGGGGCTATTCTTCGTTGCGGTGCATGGGCTTCTCACTGCAGTGGCTTCTCTTGCTGCAGAGCATGGGCTCTAGGGTGCACAGGCTTCAGTAGCTGTGGCATGTGGGCTCAGTAGTTGTGGCTCCTGGGTTCAACAGAGCAGGCTCAGTAGTTGTGGCACACAGGCTTAGCATTAGCGGCATGTGGGATCTCCCCAGACCAGGGCTCGAACCCGTGTCCCCTGCACTGGCAGGCAGATTCTTAACCACTGCGCCACCAAGGAAGTCCCCCAAAATTTAATATATTAATGCAATGAATGTTTCAAAACAAGAAAAGGAAAAAGAAATCTTAAAAATTCTTAGGTTATGATGATATATTAAACAACACGTATCTAGTTTTTATCCTCTGAAGCTGCAATAAAGTAAATTATAAAAATTTTACAAACATCTGACAGGGAAAAAAAGAATAGATAATAGCAAACAAGTTTGCAAGCTGGAAATCAAATGCACTTACAGTTACCATCAAGACCTCAAAAAGATAAATCCTAAACCAGAAACAAATTTATAATCCATAATCTGACTTATACTGATTTGGCACAGGAACAAGATCAACACCTGACAAAGGAGGGAAAGAGAAGAGGGATCGAAGCAGTAGAAAGAGAAGGAAAAGAAAAAGAGAGAAGAAGAAAAAAAGAAAAGGAATAAAGGAAAAGAACAGCACCTCAGTGATCTATGAGGCACTAACAAACAGACTAAGATACATTTAATTAGAAGCCCAGAAATTATGGTGAAGGGTAAGGAAAAAGAAAAATATATATAATTGCTAACCTTTTTCGAATTTGATAATTGTTATAAATACACAACAGGCCCAAGAAGCTGAACTAAACCCAAGCTGCATAACACAAAAACACAACAAAGCACATTAATAATCAAACTGCTGAAAATCAATGTTAAAGAAAAATCTTTAAAACGAAGCACAGTTAAAAAGACACATTGTATACAAAGGATGAAAGATAAGAAAAACCACAGACTTTTGGTCAGAAACTTTGCAAGCCAAATGATAATGGGAAATTTTTTTATAAAGTCCTGAAAGAAAAAAATTTCTTTACCTAGAATTCTATATCCAGTGAAAATTTCTTTCAAAATTGAAGGCAAAACAAACTTTTTATTCAAACAAAAAAAGCTTGAGAAAATTCATCACCAGATCTGCAACATAAACATTTTTAAGGGAAATTCATTAGAAAGAGGAAGAAAAAAGAAAGCAAATGGAAAATTTTCAATCTATACGTAGGAATAAAGAATGCCAGTGGTAAATGTAAGGTTAAAGACGAGATGAGATTAACAGAAAATAATTAGGTAATTAGCTAAACATTCTAATTGAAATGCAGGCACCATCAGTCTGGATTTTTAAAGATTCAACAATTAAGGAAAGAAAAAACCCCAATATTCTCAAAAAGATATTTCAACTAAGATAATAGGAGTACTCTGAGGACACAAAACAGATGTCTGATATTAAAAGCATGACAGCAAAAATGAAAAACTCAAAAGAATTGTAAAATAAAGTTGAGAACATCTCTCAGGAAGTTAACACCCAAAGAAATGAACCATAAGAAAGAAAAGATAAGTAAATTAGGAATAGTCCAAGAGATGAAACACGTAGATAAAGAATTTAGAGATAAATGATAAAACAAAACACAGGAAGACTAATTCAAGAAAATTTCCCCGAACTTAAAGATACAACTTGCCAAACTAAAATGGACCTCTAAATATTAAAGTACCCATTACAATTGTTGAAAACAGATCCATACTCAGGCCTAGTATTGTAAAATTTCAGAATATTAGGAACAAGAAGATTCATTAAGCTCTAGAAGAGGAAAAAAAATTGGATGTGTAAAAAAGTATCAGAATGGCTTCATAATTCTAAACAGCAATAACAGAACCACAAAACACAATGTAGTAATATCTCTAAAATTCTGAAACAAAATTGTTTCCAATCTAGAATTCTATACCCAGCCAAATCACCACTTAAAGTATGAGAAATGTATTTTTGATCATTCAAAGAATCACAGACTTTACCCCATATCAACATTCTCTCAAGAAGCTACTGGACAATTGCATTGTATTCCAGCTAAATAAAAAAGTGAACCAATAAAGAAGGTATGGAATACTGGAAAGAGAATAGTCAACATAGGAGAGAGACAAAAAGAATTATGAGGATGATAAACGAGATCCAACTGCTGTGCATCAGATGTGAAGGATAGAGAACAGGATCAGTGTGACTAGAAAAATGTATTACTGAGGGCCACATGACCAAAATCTCTGCTGCCTTCATAATATCTTCTCTATCTAAGGAAAGAATGGCAAGTGAACCTGGTCCAGATTCTTACCTGAACCCAGACTGTCTTTACCAGTCATGTTCACTACCAGAATATGACAGTGAAATTTCTACTCTCACCTTCATGTCCTACTGCTTAAATCAGCAGAAGACATTCATATTACCTCACAGAAGAAATTCTATTTTGATCTATTCCTAAGAGCTAAAGTAAGTCATGAAGAGATTAGAAAAAGAAGAGACTCTGTGACTGTATTTCTGTTGGTATTTCAGCATCTTGTCAACATTAAAGCACTAAAATACGTCTTCACTGTGCCAAGACCTAAACTTGAGAATTTTCTCACTGATAACCTCAGATGAGGCTTTACACAAATCTTTAGAGAGGGTGAAAGTACATCCTCTTTAGCTTGTGTTCTTCCGCGACCTAACAAGGCCATACTCTCTTTTCCTTAATCCATCAAGTTTGTGCACACTTATCTGTTTCACAGAACTAAATACATTGTTTAGGAATATATACACTGGAGGTAAAACTATAAAGAACACCAAAAAAAGAGTAACAAATCAAGATAGTGTTAAGGGGAAGTGGAAAGGATGATATCAGGGAGGGACACACAACTAGCTTCTAATAATGTTCTACTCCTTAATCTGGGTGGTAGGTACATTGGTCGTTTTCATTTTATTATTACTCATTTCATATTCTCTTTATGTACAATATATTTCAATGTTAACAAAAACATACTTTTTGATCTCAAAATTCCATACCTAGGTATTTAGCCAACATGCATTAGATAATGTATGTATTAAGGATACTATCTATAATACTATAATATCAAAAGAAAGGAAACAAATGTCCATTAATAGAGAACAGGTAAAATAAATCATGGTACCCACCATATTACAGACAATGCACATCTTAAAAAGAATGTGGTAACTTTCTATATGTACTAATATGGAATGTTCTCTAAGATAATATTAAGCACAACAAACAAGGCGTCAAGAATATAAATGGAATGCTACCATTTGTGTTTTAAGTATATAGCTGACCCCTGAACAATGGTCTGAACTGCGCAGACCCATTTATAAGCAGATTTTTTCAGTAGTAAATACTACAGTACTACATGATTCTCAGTTGGCTGAGTCTACAGATGCACAACTATGGATATGGAAGAACTACGGGTATGAAGGGCCAACTACAAGTTATACATGAACTTCTGACTGTGTGGAGGGTTGGTGTCCCTAACCCCCACATTATTCAAGAGTCAACTGTATATATACAAATATTCTTACATTATAATCTTATTATCTCTTGAAAAATACCTAAGAACATTTGCCTCAGGAAAGGGAAATGGGAGATTCAGAGATAGGGGTAGGAAGGAGACTTCTCAACCTCTATTCCTCTAACCAAGAATACTTATTAGGGCTTCCCTGGTGGCGCAGTGCTTGAGAGTCCGCCTGCTAATGCAGGGGACACGGGTTCGTGCCCTGGTCTGGGAAGAGCCCACATGTCGTGGAGCAACTAAGCCTGTGCACCACAACTACTGAGCCTGCGCTCTAGAGCCCACGAGCCACAACTACTGAAGCGTGCACACCTAGAGCCCGTGCTCTGCAACAAGAGAAGCCACTGCAATGAGAAGCCCGCGCCCCACAACGAAGAGAAGCCCCTGCCTGCCGCAACTAGAGAAAAGCCCGAGCACAGCAGTGAAAACCCAACACAGCCAAAAATAAATAAATTAATTAATTAATTAATTAATTAAAAGGATCTGATATACTTTAGAAGACACATACATATACTTTCATCTTAAGCACGGTGTAGCAATATTGTTGCCTCCTTACTAAAAGATGCCAAAGAATTATCACTCTGCACACAAGCAGGTTAAAAGTCCTAAAAAGAAGCTTTTAAGACTTTTTTCCCTATATATATATATAGTTAGCCTGTTACAATGTCAGACCTTTAAACTGTAATCAACAGCTTTCCTGGTTGTTCCTCTGTTTAGCTCCTATTTTATGTGCTATGGAAAGACACTAAAGATGCGCCAGTGGTTTAATAGTAAGGGAAGAATCAAATATACCTATCAGGTCCACATGAAAAATTTCTTAATATGATACTTTTTTGGAGGTAAGGGGAGATGCATAGATGGAACTTAATGATGTGTTGTTTTCATATGCTTCAAAACAACAACAAAATATATCAAAATAGAAAAAAAAAATTTATTGGGTACAATTGGGTACTAGGTAGTGTATGGACACTTAAACTTATTAGTTCCCACACTGCTTATCAAATAACCTCCAAAAGTAGAGTTTTTTTGAGAAAAATGAGGACAAGTGTTTGCAAATAACATC
>NW_020173955.1:3259270-3322645 GCF_003031525.2 Neophocaena asiaeorientalis asiaeorientalis | reverse complement strand
GAAGGGGTGCGGGGAGAGTCATGAACATGCTTGGTAGTCTTCAAAGAAGTAAAGGTGTGAAGTCGATATATAATAGAACCTAGAAAACATGAAAATTTGAACTGATGGACTTACCAGGAAATTCTCCCTTTCGGCTGCTTTGACCAAACTCCTGAAGCTGAGCTTGTTGATTTATTTGTTCTTTCTGTAAATTTTCATACCAATGAGTTACTTCAGCCCTAAGATCTGCTACCTGGTCACTAGGATACATTTCAATAGTCATCTGAAATATGAGATGCAACCAATTTAAAAATACAAAAAGAACATATATTTGAACTGGGAAATGTTATCAATTTCGAAACTAAAACTATGTAACTACCTTGTCAGGGAGTCCAGCTGGCTGGCATACAACCCTTAGCGGCAGGGACTGTTTGTCACTCAGTGCTTTCAAATGACTACTAATACCCGTGCCTTCAATTTGCCACTGTCTGAGATGATATGCAAACCTAAAACACACAAAAACCACACATAGGAAGGATATCATTATAAACCATTTTAATGTTACAGAAGTTTTTACTATTTTACAAAATGAAAGCACCCACAAAAGGGTCCAGTACATCCCAATTTACTCTACAACATTAAGTTTAAGTTTGGATTCATCATATTGAATCAAACTTAAATGTGTAAATATAGCTAAGAGCTCCTTAAAAATTAGTTTCTAAGAAAAATTACTGGGAAAAAAAAAAAGACCCATTAGGAACACTTTTTTTTTTAAAGGAGGGTGGGGGGACGCAGGGGAGTAGCAGAGGCAGGAGGAATTTAAAGAAACAAACTAATCCGGTAAGTAAATGGCAAGCTGTCGTTCCTATTTTCAAAAGAGGAAAAAAGGTATTAGGAAATATTTTTCAAAGACAGAACTGTATTGTAGTAAATATATGTTAACCAGCCTAAAAACTGAGAGCCGATTCCATGACTGCTAAAACCATAAAATGAGTTATAAAGATTAATATTTCAAAGGAAACAGGCATCTAGCATGACACTCACTAAATATTAATTTTCTAACTTATTTTCAGTTGTTAAAGACAGGATCCAGGGTACCTGAATTTAGTTAAGAAAAAATTATCAATGTCTAAAACTAATCAGCAATTCTAGAATAGAAGGAAGGCAAGTAAGGGAATAAATGTACTTGATTTCCTAGAAGTGATCCAATGTCCAGCTTCTATGAGCAAAACAGTGATCTTTTTGGCCCTGATAACTTCTTGTTATGAGGGGTCTATCTGGTGCAATGCAGGATGTTTGGCAGTGTCCTCTACCTACTATATGCCGACAGCACCGCCTTCTCCCTTAAGCTGTGATAATCAAAAATGTCTTTAGGCATTATCTAATGTACACTGGGAAACAAAATCGCTTCTGGCAAAATCACTTCTGGTTGAGACCACTGTGTAAGACTATAACCTTAACTCTTTTCAAAAAGAATACCCCTTTTTTTTTCTTTTAAAGAATACCCTTTTAAAAAGACATTTTTATTTACTCTTTTAATATAAGGAATACATAAACACAACAATTACTTTATATTTTCATTTTATAAATGTTAAGCAATTTCAAATTAGGAGTAGCAACCCCTTTAAAAAGACATTTTTATTTACTTTTTTAATATAAGTAATACATAAACACAATAATTATATTTTCATTTTATAAATGTTAAGGCAATTTTAAATTAGGAGTAGCACTAAGCACCTTAAGCACGTGAACTGTACAATGATACTACACAAGGATTTGCATGAAAATTCCTAGATAATTTTTAAAACTAGCTCTTAGCTTTTGAATATTCAATTCTGTTTCCTAGTTTCTTTACTTGCCATCCACAAAATAGTATTTATATAAATTATTTAACACCAACATTAACTTTTAGAGTAAAACATAAACAAATACAAAGACTTCTATCAAGGATACTATAATCAATTTTTTTGAGTTAGAAAAAAGTTTGTACATCTGAGAAGGAATTTTTGAACTGAAATTCATTAAAATTATAAAACGCACCATTGAATCTTAGGAAACAATTTGCTTTTAAAGACTTTTAAAATAAGTGCTTATTTTAAAACCATTGGTAACACTGTATGAGGACTAGGGGCTTGCATCAAAAGGATCTTTTTCATTTGTTTGTAGGCCCTGCAGCACAGAGAAAATTTTAGAAGAATTCCTATTGTATCATTAAGAGTAAATGTCTCTGATAGGAAAAGATACTTTGATTTTCTTTAGTATTATCTTAGTGTAGTATCTGAATTTTATGAGTATGTATTAATTTTTTATTAATATGAATAAAACATATCACATTTGCTTTTTTTAGTTTTTAAAGTAGTCAAAATTATAAGGCAGTGTGAAGTTTCTGTGCAAAAAACTCAAGCGTTCCCTTACACATTCTTTAAAAACACAAGGAATTAAGTAGAATTTCCACAAATTATAATCATAATCAAAATAAAGAATTTTGCGATACCTAAATGTTTTAAAGCATGGAGCCATGTTATTTATAAGGAATGTGTAGAAAATCTTTATTCAGTATTCCCTGATATTTTAAACAAAAGGTCAATATTTACAAATTGTATAAGTTTTTCATTATCAAACTGAGCTCTGAAGTTGAAAGAAGTTATTAATTTTAACAATTTTTTTCAACCGTTCTTTGTACTTTTACATTTACTCATGATTTTTAACAAACAGAATTTCTTAATTAAAACTATCTACTCACCTTTCAATTCAGTCGATATATTCATAAATGTTAATTTGCTTTATTTCTGTATTACACAGGGTATGTCTAAATTAATTATACAGATATTCATTAACACAGAATTTTTTGATCATGTTTCCATGGTAAATGGAAATTCAAAATTAAAATACTGTCTCCTAGTCCAGGAAGAAAAAAAAACAGCAAATGAAACAAATGACTCAACTTGATTCAACTATGAGAGATTATTTGATGTTCTTGGTGAGGGTTTTAGTGAAACTTTTTTTGGTAGTGGTGTTCTGCCATTTCAATCATAGTAATACTTTCTCAGAGATGGAATTCTGTCTAGAGATTCTTATTCATGCATATCTTATCAGTCTTATGATTTTTAAAGCTCTGCAGTATTTACCAGGAACCTATATTGCCTGTTCCACAGCAAAATGGTACATATCATGAATAAAAATTACTTCCATTACTAACCCTTCACTTCTGGTAAGTTATGCTTTCTACCTGCCCCCAAGAAAACCTTTAGTTTAATTTTAAGAACATTTTGGACATATCAGCATAAAAAAAAAGCCTAAAATTCACTCTAATAATGTGGTATTAAAAAATTACCTTCTCCTAAATGCTTCCAGATGTGTCTTCAGCATAAGGAGTCCTCTTTCTATAATAGTGAGACTTGAGTGTGATTCCTGTTCAAGACTGCTAGAAGCTATCATAAGACTCTCCATACACTTACTAATAAATTCTTGCTCCTTCTCCAAACCCGTTTTACCTGAAAATCAGATGTTTAGATATGTATATCAATCCTATATTGTTTCGCTATATTAAAGAAAACAAATTATAGCTAAACAAAAAATACTTGCATAAAAAATTACCTATCAGACAATATTTCAAATCACTCACCATTAATATAATAGGAGTTAATATACTGGATAGCTGCTCGACTGACATCCCCAGACTGTGCTCTTAAAGCAATGCCCCAAAATTGGTCCATACCACAAAGCTAAGAAAGAAAAATATGACATCTCTAAATGTTATTATTTGTCAAACAATGTAAATTATTAGAAGAGCAGTTACAAATTTAAAAGGCATTCAATATCAAAGTTTTAATATCCTATAAAATATTTAAAAATAACTTAGTGTTATTAACTAATATTTAATAATAATGATAAAAGCCTTGGAAATTTCTTCAGTCACTCAAACATACCTGTACTTGTAAAAATACTTAGTTATAAATCATCTAACTATGTATGTGTATAATGTTTAACTCAAAAGTTGTGACTACATAGTGGGAAAAACTCAAGTCCTCAAAACATGCTACAAAGTAAAAACAACACATAATTATTAGCATCACATGTTAATGCTTTCATCCAACTTATTCTGAAAAAGTCACTGCTGTCAGGTGTTCACAGAAAATTAAAAAGATTTGCTAACCGAAGTTGACATTTAAATTTATGACATTAACCATGAGATGAAAAAAAGTTTTCACTGAAAATTACAGAAAAAGTGGAGACTGAAAGTTCTCAAAAGTTGAGCAGGGTGAAGAAAGATAACCTTCTGATAGGGGACAGAACACCTTTAGTGTTCATATCATCTACTTAAAAAGCAGTATTATCTCAAAATTAGAGTATGACTACTTAGGTAAATCAGATCTGTCTGGTTATCTGAAATAACCAAATTGAAACTTATCATAGTGCTATCAAAGAGTTAGGACCAAAAAATTAAAAACAAAAACAAACAGAACACTATTCAAACCAGGAAAGAAGGTAGGAAGATACTATGAAAGCATTCTAAATACAATTAAAATTATTTTTTACCACATAGATTAACATCAGTTTTCTATTATAAACAACTCAACCTCTAAAGAAAATTAATGAAAAATGTTAGTGTATACTGCATAAATCAAAGCTATCATTAATAAACAAATGTCCAATAAGGAAGACTTTCAAATAACAATCTGTGTTAGGTGAGTTTAGGAATAATGCATTCAACAAAATCTTGCAGCCACCCAACTAGGCAAATGGAACTCAGAACCAGAGATAAGACTAGCAATTTGTGACAGTCTTCAGTTAATGAATTGATCATCATGCCTCATGGTCAGAAATGATTTAGGTGGACTCCATTCCAGAACAGAAGTTACCAATAGGAACTCTGGAGTTGCCCAAGAGCAACGAAAAGCTTGGCCACAACAAATGGCATGAAAAACAGATTTTAGACAAATCAACCTTTCTTCTTTACTAATCAAGGAATGTATAATAAGTCATGTTAACTGAGTTATAGTTAACATACAATATTACATTAGTTTCAGGTGTACAGCACAGTGATTCAATATTTTTATACATTATGAAATGATCACTGCAATAAGATCAATTACCATCCAGCACCATACAAAGTTGTTATAGTATTATTGATTATATTCCCTATGTGTACATTACATCTTCGTGACTTACTTATTTCATAGCTTGAAGTTTGTATCCCAAGTTTTCATTATGTACAACCGAGGTTATCTTTAGCAATGCAAAATTATAACTTTGCTTTATAAAACTTTTTAAAACCAAAAGATAAAACGTTTTAAAACCTTAGAATAAAAGTCTGCATAGTTAGTAAATTCAGTGCTTGGTAGACTATATAATTCAATAATCTAATTTGAGGAACAACAAAAAAAATTCTACAAGCTGACCTAATAAAATGACAAACCTAAATCCATACCTCAGAGTTTGAACCACCATCATAGGCACTGGTAGCCAATCGAGCCAAATTACAGAGATGCTGAAACAGGTTTAAGCCAGTCATGCTAATTGTTTCAGGTTTTAGCTGGGGCATCTTAAAAAAAAAAGTTTTTAAGGGTTTAGTATGATAATTAAGTTGGCAGATTTCATTTTACTGGATTTAACATAACAGATTTAAATTAATAAACCTAGTTTTACTAAAAAAAACATTGCAGAAAAAACGTATCAACTGAGATTTTCAGTGACAATTTAGAAATAGGTAATAATTTAATGAAAATTTTATTCATGACATAAGTGAAACCTGATACGTGTTTCAATTTTTGAGATGTACATCGACCCGAACCAAAGGAAATTTTAAAATTTTATTATTTATTGTATACCTACATTACACACATTTATAATATGTATAGCCACATGTACAGTTTGTATATAAGTTAGAGCTTGAAATTAAGATAACTGAAGGTCTATTTGTAGCTTTGTCTTGGATTTATTAAGTGATTTAGTTTACATTACCAAAACTCATTCATATGTACTCAATTCTGCCACAGAGACTTCCCAGAGAGCCTTTATAATCTCAAATATTAGCATAAGAATAATAAAGTCTATTGCTTTATCATAAATGTTTTAAAATTCAAATGGAAAATTATCACCTGAACCAACTGTGGCACCTGATAAATAAAAACAAAAATTGGAGAGAGGAGTATCTTTAGTATCATGACAGCACTTCCTAAAAAAGCCTTCCCAGAAATCTACAAATCTGAACACTGGCTTATATCTGTGGGAAGACTGGCTAAAACCACACCATTTAGGGAAAGACTTGCAGAATACGGCTCTCACACTCGTGGGGTGGGCACCACCCCTGAAAAATTGAACTACAATGTTACTCATGATTTTTTAAAATACACACCAAAAGCCCCCACATTTCTTATTAGTGTTTACCAAGAGTTACTCAAATTACTGTCAGTTTAAGTACATTAGCTAAGGAACATAACATTTTTGTAAACATAAACTAAGTATTCATTTAGATATAAACACTGTAGAGGACAAAATTAAAGCAAAATCTAAGTGGCAAAAATTATGTAAGGACTGCTGAAAAGCAGTATATTTGACTAGTTTTTTTAAAAGTATTTCAAACAGGAAAAAATGAACATTACAGTTTACATTTCAAGAAAGAAAAAGGAAATATAGAAAAACAATACAGTCAAGAAATAAAATTACCTTCTCCAGGAAAAGATGTTTGTAGGTTTCCATTCCCATAGCATGTTGATCTTTACTTCGAACTTGATTTAAAAACCAATGGAGTGCATCATCGTAACACTCAGAATCTTCTACTAAACAATGCCATAAAATATCAACTTGCTCCAAACTTAACCCTAGATAAAAATTACGAATTTTAAATCCTGGTATGTACAACATTTTCATCCTAATTAAATATACTAGAAGCACCAATATATATAGAAATATAAAGGAGATATTTCATATCATTCTATAAAATTTCATAAGAGATTTCATATAATTTATGCTTTCAAATGTAGTTAAATATACTCCATATATAAATCATCTAAAAAAACATGACTTATGTAAGTATCCTAGAAGAGTCATTTGTTCTGGAAATCATTTTCCCTAAAATATGAACATATCATTGTATTACAGCAAACATGATTAAAGGGAATTCCCAAAGTCCAGTTAGTTCTAAGGGTTAAGAATAGAGTGGATACCATGTCATGTTCAAAGCTCATTCTATGCACATAGGAGATAAACAATAAATGCCAATAAGCATTATTTTTGAAAACTATGAAAAAAGGGATCCTTATGATTAATAAAACAAAAGGGAACTGACGGCCTAAAAAAAAACAGCAACACATCAGGGGATACAATTGGCTGAGAAGCCAATGTAATGAGACAAAATCTGTATACTACTTTGACCCAAGTATTAGATAATTCCAGAGTGTGGCAGAAGGAATCAGAAGAACTATTAAGAATCAAAGAGAAGGCATGAGGGCAATCACAAGTCTGAATATGGATAAGTGAGACAATCCAAAAGGGTAGAATAAAAGTGTAATGGGATTTCTAAAGTATATCCTAAGGGATTCTAGAGCCTAGGCTTATTCCCCAGAATCAGAAGGCATCTGAAAAGATGATAGAATTGTAAGAACCACCATGCCCTAAAAAAAGTAGATGAGATTCAGAATATGAAAAGCACCTCAGAAAGTATTCCATAAGATGTTATGGAAAAACCTGAACAGAACGTTTGGGCCAACCCAATATTTACCTAGTAGCAGTATCAGTCTAAAGAGTTTAATCAGAAAAATGTATCCAATCAGTTTCTCACAAAAACAGTTAATGTATGGACTACTTGTTCTAAGAATTTGTGCCCCTGGGAGCCAACATAAAAAAACCAGAAATAACCTTTAGTGTATATTATAACTTAAACACATTAAGTAATTAAGAAGAGAGATAAGTGAAGATAGGTAAAAACAGGTAAGAATCTTAAAAAAAAGCATCCAGGTTAATTATAGTAAACAAAACCAAAGTGTATTCATAAATGGCTAAATCACCAATTCACAATCAATAGGCAATGTATAAGCTGCCGTTATTGTTTTAAGTTTTTAAAGGAATACAGTTATTGGTATATTAAAAACCTGTATTAACTTATCAAATATAACTTTGGAGTAACCATATTATACCTGAAAGGAACTGTGCCAGTTAGATAAGTACAATTATGATGCGGGACAGTGAAGTTTTCAGTATGATTCTATATGTACAGTAGCTATTGAAAGCCCATAAATACTGTATATGAATACATACTGTGTTCACTGGAATGGGAGCAGCAAAATAAATAATTCATTACTCAAATACTGAAAAGAGTGATTAACATTTTCCAATAAAAATCTATACTCAACAAACATGAAACTTAATGGTCATGTGAAATTATTTATGCTGACAATATTTGTTTTGGCTTGACTTCTCATGTATGAGATTTTTAAAAATATTTTATATTATTTGTTTCTTGTATATTATGAGTCATAATGGGTGTAATAAATGACCTAGTAATATGAAACAGAAGTTTCCTATCAAAAACAGGTGTCTTCATTTTGATATCTATTGGTATCACAATGCTAGTGACATTACAAACAGCTTGACTTAAAGAAGAAATTATAGACTTAAACAGTAAAATAAATGCATGGCATATCTCAAGCATATATGGACTTAAGAGTCATGAAGACATCTCTCAGGCTAGCAAAACGCTCATCAGTTTGATTATATTAACCACAGCTAAATAAAGAATGCCCTTCTAACAAATGAGGTTTGTTGACAGGGACACACAGTAAAAGAAGTGTGTGGAGCGTGAAAGAAAACACAGTCAGTCTAGCAAGAGGAAAGGAGCTCTGGCCAAAAGAAATCAAGCTTCCTCCTTTCTTGTGAGAATATCTAGCATGTGGATTTGGAAATGGTCCACACTCTGAATATACCAGACCAATCTCCCTGGTTTTTTTGTTTTGTTTTGTTTTGTTTTTTTTAAGATTAACTGTTAACGAAATTGAGTTTGAGATTCATCTAAATAAAACTAGGGTGTCTAAGTCTCTATCACCTATGAAGCCAACCAATTTTGGATAAGATCAGCCCTGATAATAATATGCAGACAGTGGCTGTTTCCAACCGGAGTGAAAGGAATATTCTATAACCAAATGTAATAAAAAATACACTCTAACATGATACGTTCTCCTATCCCAAATATTTTGTTCCTGAAATGAGTCATTTATTCATTAAGAAACTGGCACTTTCAGAGCCTGAAACAAGAATGTGTCAGTGGCGAGTTCCCATTGCCATACATACTGAGAGGACATTCAGTACTGAGAATAATTTGATCACCACAGAAATCTAAAGGCATGAGTACATTTAACTGAACTATTTCAAGAGCCAAGGAAGATCTAAAAACTGACTAAAATACTGATTTCAAAACTTACTGAAATGATCAGGTGATCCCAGAGTTGAAAACACGCAAGTTAAGAACTGAAGCCGCACCTGAACTTCGGCACTATGGCTGTACCTGTATTTAAAAAGTCATTAAAATAATTAACTGAGAGATCCTATTTCTTAATTATTTTTAAAGATTTAATGGTCCTAATCTTAAATTATACAAAATAAGTAAAATTCCATTTAATAACATTCATAATTATTAAATATTTTAATATCTTTGGTTATACACACAAAAAAAGGCCACAAAGCCAAATGTTACATGTGAGATTTATGTTATTTAATATTATAAAAATCTGCAAATTATTAGAACACATACTTTCAAATTAGATAAGTAGATAAGAACTCAACAGTGGAACAAAAGAAATGTCATTTTAAAATTATGCAATATGGGGCTTCCCTGGTGGCGCAGTGGTTAAGAATCCGCCTGCCAATGCAGAGGACACGGGTTCAATCCCTGGTCCGGGAAGATCCCACATGCCATGGGGCAACTAAGCCCATGCACCACAACTACTGAGCCTGTGCTTTAGAGCCCGCGAGCCACAACTACTGAAGCCCTTGGGCTTAGAGCCTGGGCTCTGCAACAAGAGAAGCCACTGCAATTAGAAGCCCGCGCACTGCAACGAAGACCCAACACAGCCAAAAAGAAATAAAATAAATAAATAAATTTAAAATTATGCAATATGTACATAAATTAGAATAGCTAATAAAAAACATTTCCATCTAGAAATTGCATGTTTCATTATCATTGTCCCTCCAGGGATAATACTATATTCCTTTAACAAGAAATGTTAATAAAATATCATTTCCATAAGTCTAATTCATAAAACAGTGGATACAAAATGAGCATTTCTGAATGTTATTTCAAATCTAAGTAATTGTAATTCATGTGTACAAAATTCAATGGATAATTTAAGAGTTGCTTTGAAAGCTTGTTAAGTAGGTGATTTCACATGGTTCTCTGGGAATTCAGTTTGTAGGCATTTGCAAAGGAACAGCATTTTAAGAAGCAAGTGTTGGTCTGTGGTGGAAGAAGGGTAGGAGATGGGTCTAAAGAGGTAAGCTGGGGCCAAATCACGGCCAGCATGAATGTCAGAGGAGTTTGATACTGTTCTGGGAACATAAGGAAGTCACTGAAGGGTGTTGGGGAAAAAAAGGTAGTAATGATCAGGTTTGCATTTTAGGATTCCTTTAGCAACTCCATGAACTGCATATTGAACTGTGACTGTGGTATCACAATATTCTAGTTCCCATAAGCACCTGAGTACCCAATCAATGAGACTAAATCAATCATGAGTTCTTATCTCTATGTTACAAATCAAAAGGCTGGCTGTGGAGGAACTGCCCAAATTACCTTGCTAACAAAAGGCAGCAGCCAGTCTGGGCCATGATCTATATCCCAACTTGCAGAGAGTCACAGAGCCTCTTAAATCAATTTCTTAACATCTTTAAGTAAGTGTAAAATTCTAAAAGCTTCCTAAAGTTAGCTGGTTTCAAAAATTACACTAGATTCGTCATTGAAGTTTCAAGTTAAGGCTTCCTAATGGTTGAGTTTGCTGGATATATCTTTGCTTCTCTTTACTGTCTCATGTTAATGTTGGAAAAGATGAACTTTTGCTTCGTCACTGTTGCAGTGCCCTTCATGATGGACTCACAGACTAAAACACTATTCAGGTAAAATTCAAGGCCTGCTCTTAATAGTTTTCATCCTTTTACTAAAAGGACAGAGATTTTTGTAGCAGAGACCTTGGAGTACAGGTTCAAACATGAGATCTATCATATATCATATGCCCTGAGTATCGGGAACGTTGGTCACAGACATAAAAGGGGAATGATGTCTTCTTGTCCTTTACAAAGTGCCTTTATTTCCTGAACACTTCCTTCCCCTATACTTGCATCTCAGAGTAAGGGACCTATAACCCTAGAAGGCATGGATCCAGTCCCTTTGTCCTCCCTTCTTCGGCTTCCACAGTAGTACCATTGGCTGCACACTTCAAAGGACTCCGCCTGCTCTGTCAGGATCCCATTGGTTGCTGAAATCACCAACCAGGAAATTTCTTGGGATGCAAATCAAAAGTGTTATCAATACTAATAAACTCTCGTGGGCTTGTCCATGGCTCCTGACATTACAGAAAATATAGGACAAAAATAATCTCCCCACGGGCATGAAACTTTAGTGACAAACTGACACCTTAAAAAAAGTCTTTCACTTGATAGTCTCAATGCTAACACAGAATTTTCTCTAGCGGCAACTGGATTCAAGAAATATGTAACATGTCCATTTATGAAATGAAATGTTATCTTTAATGCCACAAGAATCTTTTCGTCCTACGTGAAAATCTTAGAACTTGCCTACTATAATCACCACGGAACGAATGTAAAGTAATGTGCCACAAACTCATGAAATCAGTATGCTTTAACAAAGAGCAGCAAATGTACAACTCTGTTTATAGCCTGAAGAATCAAAGGAATTATAACAAAATAGTCTGGACAGCTCTCTGTTCTAAGATTTTATTCTCCTAAAATGTCAGGAAACAAGGCAGACTGGAGGACTGGAAGGATACTCTGGTGTACCCTAGAAAAGTATAAAACTCATCTCCAAAGAGCACCACATTTTTTCCACCACAGAAACAATGCTTCTTTAAATTAAAAAAAAAGAAGAAATGCTTCTGTGAGGCTCTGCCTCTCTGCCTCCACTAACAAAGTGAGCAACTTCAACAACCAAGTCTCAGATCTGTGTACATTTTTTGGCACTGAATGTTGGACTTTCTCTTTTTGAGCATGACTCATCTATGTCTTCCATGCTCCTCTCTTAAGTTCCCATCCCTGCTCTTCAAGCCCACAGGCTGTGGCTCTGGTGGGAGCTTTTTTGCAACTTAAGTGTTATTTCTCTGTTGACATGTAATTTGAATTCTGCCTCCTAATAATGCTGGTCAGTGTGGTTTTATTCCTGTTCCTTGTTGATCTTAAGGTTTTTATAGAGAATGTATGGAGATACAGAATCAGAAGGCTTTAATCCTCATCACTGCTTGAAGAATAATAATTAAAGAAGAGACTCTGAAGAACGCTTAGAATTTTAAAAGGATTTAAAAAGAATGCATCTTGTATAGAGGTAACTTTGTAAGCCAAGCTGTGGAACAGAGTAAATTTAAGGAAACATATCAGAAATAATTTCACAGGCGTGAAGAACAGAATGTCTAAAAAAATCACTGAACAATAAAACAGGAAAGGTTAGTTGAGTTTAGATTTTTGAGAGCCCAGAATACTAGACTGAATAAAGTAGAATTTATTTTTTATGCAGTAGACAATCTAAATGGGGGTAGGAGGCAAGTTTCTTGTTTATTTTATACCATAGTTTCTTTTAGCCAAGTAACTACAATTTATACATAACCTACTATGTGCCAGATACAGCTTACTAAATTATTGCATTTAATTCTTAAAAAAAACTCATGAGGGGGGCTTCCCTGGTGGCTCAGTGGTTAAGAATCCACCTGTCAATGCAGGGGACACGGGTTCGAGCTCTGGTCTGGGAAGATCCCACATGCCCCGCAGCAACTAAGCCCGTGCGCCACAACTACTGAGCCTGCACTCTGGAGCCTGTGAGCCACAACTACTGAGCCCACGTGCCAAAACTAATGAAGCCCATGCACCTAGAGCCCGTCCTCCGCAACAAGAGAAGCCACTGCAATGAGAAGCCTGCACACCGCAAGGAAGAGTAGCCCCCACTCTCAGCAGCTAGAGAAAGCCTGCGCACAACAACGAAGACCCAACGCAGCCAAAAATAAATAAATTAATTAATTAAAAAAAATAGAAACAGGAAAAAACTCATGAGATAAATAATGGGGATTTATTAGAGCGGTAAGTAACTGAAATAAGGTCAAAACAATAGATACATAACCTAAATGCAGGTCTGTATGATTCTCAAGCCCATGTGCTTTCTACCAATATCATTAATGCCTTCCTCATTTAATAAGGATAAGGAATTAACAAGCATGGGGGAGGCTGAGGGAAGAAAACTGAGCCAAATGTTGGTTAAAGAACTAGAACAGTGTTTGTGGGAATGTCAACTTGTGAAAAAAAAATATGGGATATATTTTAGCCTTAAGATAACTAGAGATTAATGACAGTATAATGTGGCACTCAAGAATATGAATTACAGAAAACAGACTGCTTGACTATTAATAAAATGTATGTTTATAAAATGAATTATAGAAATTCTAGCTCCACTACTTATAAAATCTATAAATTTATAAAAATTTGTAACTGTGACCTTGGGCAAATTATTTATTACCTCATAGCTTATACATTCTCATTTTTAAAATGAGAATTCCTACTTCAAATAAGTTGTGTATCTTGAAGTTAATAATACTTAAAAGGTATCTGAAAAAAAAGAAAAAAAAAAAAGGTATCTGGCACATAGTAAGCATCAACAAATACTGGCTATTTTTATCACCACTAACATCATTATTCATGTTTGGAAATAAAAGTATATGAAAAGAGCCCCAAGTCTCCAAGTTTTAGGTGACTAGGAGGAGGGTGGTACACTGAAGGGTAGAGTAATCTGGAGAAAGAACTGATTTGTCGGGGGAAAATGTGATTTCATTTTTGGAGGTGAATAAGTATGCTTTAAAGGCCTATGGCTTTTTTTTTTTTTTTTTTTGCAGGACGGGGGCCCCTCACTGCTGTGGCCTCTCTGAACCTGTGTCCCCTGCATCGGCAGGCGGACTCTCAACCACTGCGCCACCAGGGAAGCCCAAAGGCCTATGGTTTTTCTGAACACTTCTACAATCTGATCAATTCTGATCTACATGAAAGTTTTCTATGCGGATATTTTCTCAATAAATACTGTGCCTACTTCTCTTATTTACTGACATGCTGATACTGACACTTAGCTGGTTTCCTAGACTTGACCATTAGTTTCCACCAACTGACTTACAAACAAAAACTTTCTGAATTCTCCAAGCTTCCTTCTAGGCAGGCATCTCCCTATAAGAAGCTTTAAACACAGCTATACCACTAACACCCCAACTTCTACCAATTCTTATCCAAACTCACTTCAATATATCCAGATATTTTAATGATGAAATATTAACCAGCTATAACATCACAATTCTTAACGTTTTCACATGTCCTAAACTTTCTAATACTAGTATTCAATTATAATAATAAAAGAAAATGTTTTAAATTAACTCTACGATAAATATACTTGTTCAGAAGTAAATATTTATAAGTTTTAGAATCAATGCCCTAATATATTAATACAAGGATACTGGTGATTTCTGGAAAAAACATTTACTTTTGATTCTTGAAAACACTGACTTATGAACAGAACTCAACAGTGAAGATTAATCAACACCCAAAGTTATATAACCTACATTTTCCTAAGGTTAAGAATTATAAAAATAACCTTATAGAATTCAACTTAAAAAAGAAACTTTCGGGCTTCCCTGGTAGCGCAGTGGTTGAGAGTCCGCCTGCCGATGCAGAGGACACGGGTTCTTGCCCCGGTCTGGGAAGATCCCACATGCCGTGGAGCGGCTGGGCCCGTGAGCCATGGCTGCTAAGCCTGCACGTCCGGAGCCCCGCGTACCGCAAGAAAAAAACAAAAAAAAAACAAAAAAGAAACTTTCTCTTAAAAATTTCATAACTAAAACGTTCATTACATTTATTTATTATATGAAAGAAAAGGAGTAGGAGTAGGAACACTGGAAAATTACCTTTCACAGGAAAGACAATCAACACTTACACGTAACTTACATAGTTAAGGTATACTTACAGTGCATGTTTTTGTCTTCCTTCTCTTACAGCTTGAATATAGTATACCAAATTATCAAAGAAAAGTTTCATCATGTTCAGTTCTTTTTCTGCCCACCTGGACCAATTGAAATAAGAAATAGTTTTAGAGGCACAGGGTAAGAGAATAAATCTATTCTAGAACAGGAAAAAAACTTCTATGTAAAACATTTTCAAAAGCAAAATCAATTATCAAAAACTTACAAGTTCTGTTTATATTTGAATTGTGAAAAGATATAAAGCAGTGCACCTTAATTTTTATGAAGTTAAAGCACCACTGTGTTTTTGTTTTTTTGCGGTAGGCGGGCCTCTCACTGTTGCGGCCTCTCCCGTTGCGGAGCACAGGCTCCGGACGCGCAGGCTCAGCGGCCATGGCTCACGGGCCTAGCCGCTCCGCGGCATGTGGGATCTTCCAGGACCGGGGCAAGAACCCATGTCCCCTGCATCGGCAGGCGGACTCTCAACCACTGCGCCACCAGGGAAGCTCACCACTGTGTTTTAATCTCAAAATACTCAATCTCTGTGAAGGGGATAAACTGTCTGGCAGAATGCTAATTATAAATGACTAATATGAGTTAATATTAAAAAACAGTACAATACAGTCCATGTTAAGGATGGACTGTGTACCTTGGTCATTATTTAGCACAGTGCGTGGCATACAGAACACATATAATATAAACTAAATGAACCAATCAGTTTGTTTTTTTCTACTGTCAATAACTGCTTATTTTTTAAAATAACATTTTGATCAAATAAATATTGACATATTAAAGTAAACTAGAAACAATAGAAGAAAAAAGAAATAGTGATAAATACAATTAGAGATAGCAGGGTCCATAACTAACAATCTATCTCACACAATAATTATTAGCAATATAACTACTAACATGTAGAAGTACTGAAATTCCAAAACTTCAAATATAATTTACATCATGTTTTTGCTATAGCCTTCTTTTCCAAATAAGTTACTCTTGCATTGCCAATCACTCGCCAGTCTGTTTGCTGGTTACCTGAAGATTTGCTAAGATGATCAGAGATAATTTCCAATTTTAAAATATGGGCTGTAAGAGTTTAAGAGACAGTATGTACCAAATGCTGAGTGTTACTGCACATAATAGGTTCACACCAAGTGGAAGTTTTTGTTGTTATTGATGCCAACTAATCATAAGAGCTCAGTTCTTTTAAGTGATCTACTTGATAAGATTTAGGATACCAGTCTCATGTTGGCATTAACTGAGATTATTTATATTTAACTTAAGGAACAAGCTAAAAGGGTTTCAACTCAATATACTTAAGTTCAGGTATACTTGATAAGTAACTGAATATTCGCAGCTTTGCACTTCTATAAGAATGTTATCTTTTGTTACTCCTTAATTCAAACCTCCTCACATGACTAAAATACCAACTTGCCCAGGTAAGCTACAAGTGAATCACTTTAATACTTATGAATTTTGTAATTCAGCCATTTAAAAACCATGGGAAGAGAATCAATGAAATAAAACTCATGGTACTCTTGTACTTAAAGGATGCTAAATGCTTTCCTCTACTCCTCTGTTTAGTATCTCAAAGAACTTCCTTGCACTCACAAATAGAATTGTCACTAGGGTCACCCTGAAATAGTAACCAAAGAAAGAGACTTTCTAAGATGATTTTTAAAAAACAGTAATAGGGCTTCCCTGGTGGCGCAGTGGCTGAGAGTCCACCTGCTGATGCAGGGGACATGAGTTCGTGCCCCAGTCTGGGAAGATCTCACATGCCGCAGAGCGGCTGGGCCCGTGAGCCATGGCCACTGTGCCTGCGCGTCAGGAGCCTGTGCTCCGCAACGGGAGAGGCCGCGACAGTGAGAGGCCCGCGTACCGCAAAAACAACAACAAAAAAAAAATTTAAAAAACAGTAATAGAGGTTCAGGTTAAACAGATCCCCTATTAAAAGAAAAAAAACCAGCAAGGGCTATAACTCAGAAGAACTTCATCTTATTTAGAATTATAGTACAGACTTCTAAGAATTTTAAAAATCATATTCATTTTGAAAGCAAGTATTCCTACTAACTAATCTTAGATTTGAGGAGGAATTAGATAAAACTCCATCCTACTTGACCTCACAAATAAATCCTTCAACAGGTCTAATTTTTCCTAAAATTTAAAGTCTCTGAAATCTCTCCAAAAAGTCTATTCTGAATAAAGCAAATAATACATTCTTAGAGGTTAATGAAGTGCGTGTGATAGCCAACTTTCTCTAGAATATTCTTAAACATTAGATCAATATCACATCAAAGTACTATCCTTGAAAGAATTCTTTAACATTAATCATAAGTTCTCTCTATATGTAAAGGAGTAATAGGGTGGTGTCAAAATTATCCCTAAGGTGATGTAATGTCTAGAACCAACTCCTAGTAATGGAAAAAATTAAAGGCACCTTAGAGTGTTTAATGTGTGGATCTTCTTCAGGAGTCCTTTGCCATGGTCAGATACACTAAAAATCTACCTTAAAATTAACGCATTAATTGCTACAATATTTTTCTCAAACTACAATGAGTACAAAGGTTAGACTTCCTGGTGACAGAGATATACATAATCTCCATGGGGCTAAGTGGCAGAGACAGCACTCAGAAAACTAAGCAAACATTTGAATTACACAAAATTCAAATTTTCCTGGTGCAGAACAAAAGCTAGTAAGTTACTCAAAACCTTGTTTGATAATTATGACTGGGAAAAAAATCTTTAAAATGAATACTTCTGTTTCTTTTATTTACTTACATTGTAATCCAATGTGTATCATAACTGCTCCCAAACTGCTGAAAAGTACCAAACAGTTTTGGAAGAAGACGAAGTGAAATTACTACTGATCTGAAACAGCAAAAACAGGTATTTATAGAATAAAATAATTTTAAATAGTATCAACAATTCTAGATCTTAACAGAAATTCAGCAATTTAAAATCTTAAATGCAAAAAGAGTTAATGAACTTCACATACATTTCTATGCAAACACAAAATTTTTTCCTAAAGTATCAACTTATTATACACTGGGGCAAGAAATCCAAGTTTTAAAAAACCAATCCAAGACTTTTAAAGTAAAATACACCATACAAATATCTGAGTATAAAAGCAAGTGAAGAGCATTTAAATATAATTTTTTTTAATGACAGTATTCTTTAACGAGTCATAGGTGCTTCTGAGGATTTAATCAAGGAAAACAAGAAGCAGCAGCTTGGGTAAATTATCTAGAGCAGGGCTTCTCAAAGTTTAGTGTGCACTTGATCCAGCTGGGGGGATTTTGTTAAAATGCAAATTCTGATTCAGTAGGTCTGGGGTAGGTTCAGGATTGCATTTCTAACAAGCTCACAAGTGATACTCAAACTGCTGGTTTGTGGACTACAAACAATAAATGTAGAGAACATTTTTCAAACTATATAAATTATCACTTTCTCCTTAATTCTCACTTAATATCATCTCCATCTAAACTGAGAATCACTGCATTATGAGCATGCTAATAATAGAAGCACACCACATACCTCAAGTATAAAAGGGCCAAAAGGCAATAGGAAATCATTCTAAAACCTCAAGAAGATCTGAGCATGTCTATCTTCTGGAAGAAAAGGGGGTACAGGGAACATATTGACATGCAAATCCCAGAAGTCCTAGTAGGCAAGAAGGTTGCCTGCATGAGCCTTGAAAGAAGCAGGACACTAATCAAGTTACTGAATTTCTTTTATTTTTAAGCTTAGGAGCCAATATTGCTTCATGAAAGAATTTTTACAAAGAGAAAAAGTTGGCACCCTACCCACAAGTATGGAGTACAAATAAGTCCTCAAAAATGCCTACTCTTTTTAAGAGTACCAGGTATATTCGAATACAGGACTACACTTCTGAGTGGGAGGAAAACAGTGGCGAATGCTGAGTAGGAGAAACTACAAAACTTTGTTTCTGAATAAAATCCAAAGTACTTAAATTTGACTACAAAGCCTTGTCTGATCTGTCCCCATTCCTTCTATCAGTCTAACCTATTTTCCTTCCCATCTTCCTTTTTTTTTTGGCGATATGTGGGCTTCTCACTGTTGCGGAGCACAGGCTCCAGACACGCAGGCTCAGCGGCCATGGCTCACGGGCCCAGTCGCTCCGCGGCATGTGGGACCTTCCCAGACCGGAGCACGAACCCATGTCCCTTGCATTGGCAAGCGGACTCTCAATCACTGCGCCACCAGGGAAGACCCCCCATCTCCCTTTTTGCTATTCCTTCAAAACACACGAGCACATTCCCGCCTCAGGGCTTTTCTATTGCCTCTGCGAGGAATGCGCTTTACCTAAATAGCTACCTGAAGGACCCCTTCCCTCACTTTATTAAGGTCTCCTCAACTGTCAACAGAAGGGATGACCCTGACAACTCTATATTAAATATCACCTTTCCATTGCTCTGCGAACCTCTATTATTCTTGACTCCTTCCCAATTTTCCTTCATTCATCATCACGTAATGAATATTCCTTTATTTAATATGTCTACCACTAGAATGTGCTTGATGTGAGCGAAGAGTGTCTTATTCACTAAAACTCCCTGCATGTGGTGCATGCTGAGTATATATTTCCTTAAATAACAAACCAGCAAAGAACTTAAAGGCAAGATTTTCAGGAGGAAGACCAACAGTGTAAAATGCTATATTACAGTTATGAAGGAAAAGGACAGAAAAAATACTACTGGAAGACAAAAGAAACAGCATGTTAGAAGTATGTCAGAGGATCAAAACAACATTAGTATAGATTAAAGAGTATATAGTGGACTTCCCCTGTGGTCCAGTGGTTAACACTCCGTGCTTCCACTTCAGGGGGCACGGGTTTGATCCTGGTGGGAGAAGTTCCACACGCTGCACACTGTGGCCAATGATAATAATAAGTATACAGTGAAGCAACAAAGACAGCAAATGCCTGATATCCAGTAACTGCAAAGTAAATATTCTTTAAATATTCAAAAACATTTAAATTTTTAGTATACTTTTAAATATTAAAATATTTAATATTTTTCAACAAGTCGCACAGAAGTGGTGCTTGGGAAGATAGACCAAGATAGATCAGGGGAAATCAATTTCAATTTTAGATTATTTATCTAAACTCCTTTGTCAAAGTTTCAGAAACATTAGCAGAGTTTTTCCTAAAAATTAAGACATAAAAAACTGGAATGAATATATATATATATATTAATTTGACTTTAAAAGCATAAAATCAATGAGATATCACAAAGAAAAAAGGACAGAAAACTTTCACCTAAAATCACAAAAGCAAATTCCAAAATTGTTTGCCTAGTGTAATTTCAACAATACTTTTAAAATACAAAGAAACAAAGACTAGAGATACCATATCTCACTAAAGCAAGTCTTACAGTGTGCAGCAGTTGTATATTTTCTGAAAATCTTATTACCTCTTTTGCAGTCAATGGTGTTAAGAGTCTAGACTGTTTAAATTTACTTTCCAAATTTTCTACAATAAACATGTTTTCATTTTATAAAATGTAATGTAGAAGCAAGCACATGATGCTTGACATTAGAGAATAGGATGCCAGGCATTGAGCAGGTATTGGTTGAGTTGAGTGAATAATGATGTGGTTCATGTAAAAGAACCCAAAATAGGATTGTAGAAATGGGACTTGTCTTACCTCTACTCCTACCTAAGGGGAATGCTTTTCTCCACAATTTATAATAAAAACACTGAATTATTAATAATTACATCTTACGTGACTAAAACAGTTTTTTAAAGTTTTTCCAAAGATTCAGAAAAACTCCAAATTTTTCTCCTCAAAAAAAGATTTCAGGGGCTTCCCTGGTGGCACAGTGGTTGAGAGTCCGTCTGCCGATGCAGGGGACATGGGTTCGTGCCCCAGTCCGGGAAGATCCCACATGCCGCGAAGTGGTTGGGTCTGTGATCCATTGCCGCTGGGCCTGCGTGTCCGGAGCCTGTGCTCCGTAACGGGAGAGGCCACAACAGTGACAGGCCCGTGTACCGCAAAAAAAAAAAAGATTTCAAAGAACAGTGAAGAGACATATTTTAAGTGCCATAAATTTAAGAATATAAGAAATGACCAAATCCAGAATCAAAGTGATCCTGAAACTCTGGAACACTTTATTTAAACCGATAAACTTGAAAGGAAAAATGATATAAAGTACTGATTACAGAATGAAAATTAGTAAAATATTTACAAACAGGGTAAGATCATGTATTTGTTTGCTGACAATAATAATTTATATTCCAATATTAAAGGAAACTTCACAAGATCACATATACCAACTTATTCCAAGTAAAATTATATCATGCTGTACAGCAGAAACTAACACAACACTGTAAATCAACTACACCCAATAAAAAAATTTAATTTTTTTAAAATAAAATAATGTCATAGCACTTCTCCTATAACAACTATGAGATACTACACCTTGACTTATCAACTTTTTTGCTCAAATAGTTTTGACTGCTGATATGCTTATGAAAAACATCAAAATTACTGTTATATTCAAACTTACATTCACAAATTCTTCCAAGAGTGAAAATTACAAATACCAAACCACACGACCCTAGGCAACAATATGTTTAAGATGAAAAGGTTCAATGGTCCAGAGTAACAAGATACAGTCAGCCCATATGCAGGTTCCTCATCTGTGGATACAGAGCTAACTCTCCTACTCTATTTTATATAAAGGACTTGAGCACCTGAAGATTTTGGTATCTGCAGGGGGATCCTGGAACCAATCCCCCAAAGATACAAAGGGATCACTACACTTATTTTAGACTCAAGAAAAATGGTATTACTACCTTAGACTGCCCTGGTTCTTTGCTTGATACAAAGGTTTTGTTGCAACCTTTGCTGAAGCTTATTACTATACAATAGTGTGATGTGACTCTTAAGAATTACCAATGTAACTTTATATTGCTTTAGTAGAATGAACACATTTGCTAGTAGTCTACACGGTTAAAGTTACATTTGGACGATTTTTTCCTAATCCTAGACTCCATATTTGAAGAAGACTGGTGTGTTCTACAAAATGCTACTGTCAACTAATTAATTAATTAATTTTAAAATATTTACTTATTTGGCTGCGTCGGGTTTTAGTTGTGGCACACAGGATCTTTGTTGCTGCGTGCAGGATCTTTTTAGTTGCAGCATGCCGGATCTTTTAGCTGCAGCAGGCAAACTCTTAGTTGCAGCATGTGGGATCTAGTTCCCTGACCAGGGATCGAACCCAGGCCCCCTGCATTGGCAGCATGGAGTCTTAGCCACTGGACCACAAGGGAAGTCCCTCAGTCATTTTAAACTATAGTACATACCAAGAGTTGACAAAAAATGCTGTATATAATACAGTCTTTACAGAGAGAAAACAAAACCAAAAAAAAGTACATAGTACCATGCATTTCTTAATTATATGAACCTTTATTTATGTAAACAGAATCCCTGACTCGTGAGCATTTTTACTTTTGTATTCAAAGGCAAAAAATTTCACACGTGGGTTAAACTACCTACTGCATAAAGAATGGCAAAAAAATAGCACACTGGATAGGTTCCCAGACAGAGTCTCAAATCATTTCTCAAGAAGCCACAGAATTTCAGGAGGTACCTAGCCCAGGATGTGAACCTGCATGTGAACCTACCTGCCTTCTAGTAAACATAAAACACCAAAGGGGCTGATTACAACCCAACTCCTACTTCCACCCTACTCACTAGACAGCAGTCTTATCTCACTCACCTGAAGTGACAAATACCAAGCTGAAAAGTAATGGATTTTTCATTGTGGGAGCTACTGTCTACCTCATGCTCTCACTTTATGACAACATTCTGCAAACCAGTCTACTATGTGTTTCCGTGTGCAACTTTAAACCTCCTGCACCGCTGAAATGTTATATGCCTTATAAAACAATCTGCCTAAGGCTAAATGTGCATAAGGCACATGCTGCATGTTTAAAGTGTTTTCAAGTGTAAAAACTTTAAAAAGTGTTTTAAAGTGTTAACAGTGGGTTCCGTATAAGTGGCAGAATTATGGGTGATTTATGGGAGACTTTTCCTTTTTCAGATCTCTATGCTTCCCAAGAAGTAATGAGCCCATATTACTGTTCAAAAGAAAGCTAAGTTCATTTTGTGAAATAAACTGTAATAAGACCATAGAACAGCAAAAACAAACAAAAATTGTTGACAGGTCTATAAACCATGGAAAGTGAGGAACTAGAAGGAAAATTAAAAAGTCAACATAGAGGGGGCTTCCTTGGTGGCGCAGTGGTTGAGAGTCCACCTGTCGATGCAGGGGATGCGGGTTCGTGCCCCGGTCCTGGAGGATCCCACATGCCGCGGAGCGGCTGGGCCTGTGAGCCATGGCCGTTGAGCCTGCATGTCCGGAGCCTGTGCTCCGCAACAGGAGAGGCCACAACAGTGAGAGGCCCGCGTACCGCAAAAAAAAAAAAAAAAGAAAAGTCAATGTAGAGAAAATAAAAGGAAACATAAAACCTGTGTAAACTACATAAAAAGTTGACATCATCAAGAAGCAGACATCTGTGGGGTTTTTTCGGTCAAATGTCAGGAAAATAGTAAATGAGTTAAGATTTCAGTGGCCCATTTATTTCAACATAAGGAAGAGCTTTCCTATTAATATTAACACCCGTGTGCAACATTCCTTTCCTACTGTGATGGCAAACTCAGGGGGAGAGGAATCCTTGGAGAAAGGATTCTTGTGTTCAGAATAGGATTTCTCAAACTCTGATATCAATACTGACACTTCACACAATTCTGTTGTGAAAAGCTGTCCTCTGCATTGAGGGATGTTTAGTAGCATCCCTAGCCCAAAGTAACATCTCCAATTCCACTCATTAATGTGACAACCAAAAATATCTCCAGATACTGATACTACCTAGGGAGAAAAAAAATCACCCCCATTAAAACCCACTGGTTTAAATGTAAAATAGATAGCTAGTGGGAAGCAGCTGCATAGCACAGGGAGATCAGCTCGGTGCTTTGTGACTGCCTAGAGGGGTGGGATAGGGAGAGTGGGAGGGAGGTGCAAGAGGGAAGGGATACGGGGATAAAAGTATAAATATAGCTGATTCATTTTGTTATACAGCAGAAACTAAAACAACATTGTAAAGCAATTATACTCCAATAAAGATGTTAAAAAAAAACACTAGTTTATCAGGAAACCGGAACTAATAATGTTTTAAAAAATTAATTATTTTTCAGTTTGCATGATAACTTCAGTAAGTTCAGCCGGTACACACTGGATGTGTTGCATATGTCACAGGCTAAAAAATGCCACTATGCTCTAAGTACTGGCATATATGACCAATTAATAAGAGGCCTAGCATAATACATACAGGAACCATCTGAGTAAATTTTGAGGCCAAAATTAACATCAATATAATAGTTATGTTTACTATATGTCAATAAACCATTAAGTAACTATGATTAGGTACAGGATTGCCTCCAACAAATGAAAAATGCTTCAACTTCAAGTGATTTGGGAGTGAACAAATTAAAGCTTAAAAAAAATCCAAAATGATGATTTTCCATTTTATACACAGAATTTTCCTTTTGTCTCTTTTACTCTTTTTCTTTTTTTTTTTTGCGGTACGCGGGCCTCTCACTGTTGTGGCCTCTCCCGTTGCGGAGCACAGGCTCCAGACGCGCAGGCTCAGTGGCCATGGCTCACGGGCCTAGCCGCTCCGCGGCATGTGGGATCTTCCCAGACCTGGGCACGAACCCGTGTCCCCTGCATCGGCAGGCAGACTCTCAACCACTGCGCCACCAGGGAAGCCCCCTCTTGTCTCTTTTAAGCTACACTACTTAGAAAAATATATGCTCATTATGGAAAAATTAGAAAATAGAAAACCATAAAGAAGAAAAAATTAACTGATTCCTCCCAGAAATAACCATTCTACAGTCTCACATATTGCTTGCAATTTTTTTAACAAACGGGCCTATGAGTATATGCCCATATCATTATATAATCTTTGAAAACATTTGACTCTTAAAGGCTACATATTTCATCTTTCACATAGCTTTTTTCCTTTTTATTGAAGTAACATACATGAAAAAACACATATAAACCTAAGTGACAGTTCAAAATATTAGGAGGTGAACATACCTGTGTAACATGCACCAACATCAAGAAAGAAATCATTACCAGCATCCCAGAAGCCTTGGGATATGCCCCCTTTCCAGTCACTAACAACCCAAGAGTAACCATTATCCTATTAAATACAATAGTTTTCCTGATTTTCTTTTTTAATTTATTCATTTATGGCTGCATTGCATCTTCATTGCTGCTACTCTTTATTGCAGTGCATGGGCTTCTCACTGCGGTGGCTTCTCTTGTAGTGGAGCACTGGCTCTAGGCGTGCGGGCTTCAGTAGTTGGTGCTCATGGGCTCTATAGCGCAAGGCTCAGCAGTTGTGGTGCACAGGCTTAGTTGCTCTGCGGCATGTGCGATCCTCCCGGACCAGGGCTTGAACCCGTGTCCCCTGCATTGGCAGGTGGATTCTTAACCAATGCGCCACCAGGGAAGTCCCAGTTTCCCTGTTTTTAAACTCTGTATAAACAGAGTAATAGAGATATACTTTTTTACATCTGGCTTCTTTCACTCAAAATTTTGTCTGTGAGATTCAACTACACTACTCCATGCAGTTGTAGTTCTTTCATTTTTACTACTATATATATACTATTTCATTCAACAAACAGTCCACAATTTAATTTTCCTTCCTATTCTTTTTTTGTCATTTAGATAGCAGTACAAAGAATAGTTATTTTGAATAATGCTTTTATGAACATTCTTGAATGTGTCTTTTGGTGACCTTCTGGATGTATGATTAAAAGGCACATACTTAGCAGTTCAACTGCTGGGCCACAGGATATGCAGATGCACTTTTGGGGAATAAAAATTGATACAACTTAAAAAAGTATTCATTAGCTTCACAAAGACTTTTAAAAGACAATTAACATTTTAGGGACTTCCCTGGTGGCCCAGTGGGTAAGACTCTGCGTTCCCAATGTAGGGGGCCCAGGTTCAATTCCTGGTTGGGGAACTAGATCCTGCATGCATGTCTCAACTAAGTTTGCATGCCGCAACTAAGAGTCCGCAGGCCACAACAAAGATCTCACGTGCTGTAATGAAGATCCCGCACATAACAACTAAGACCCAGAGCAGCCACAATAAATAAATGATAAATAAATATTTTAAAAAATATTTAAAAGACAAAACATTTTAAAACTAATTTCTATAATATCTATGTAAATGATGAAATATCATTCACCCATTAAAAGCATTCTTTTTAAAGAATATATGCCAAATGAGGCAACTGATCCACTAACAGGGGTCTATTAGTGGTTTCTTATACCTGCATGAATAAGCAATTTTTCTATTGTGATTGTACCAATTATAGCCCTTTAAAGATCAAAAGAAAAAAATTAAATATTGCACATACTTTTTCTAATTCAATTAGGTAAAAAATTTTTTTGAAGCAGTTAAATATTCAATAAAATTAGACATTTATATTGAGCCTGGGCAGAGGTAAGCTGAAAATATTAATATATTCATTAGGGGCTTCCCTTGTGGCACATTGGTTAAGAATCTGCCTGCCAATGCAGGAGACACAGGCTGGAGCCCTGTTCCGGGAAGATCCCACATGCTGCGGAGCAACTAAGCCTGTGCGCCACAACTACTGAGCCTTCGCTCTAGAGCTCACGAGCCACAACTACTGAGCCCACGCACCACATCTACTGAAGCCCACGCACTAAAGAGCCCATGCTCTGCAACAAGAGAAGCCACCACAATGAGAAGCCCACACACTGCAACAAAGAGTAGCCCCTGCTCGCCGGAACTAGAGAAAGCCCACACGCAGCAACAAAGACCCAACGCAGCCAAAAATCATAAACAAAAAAATAAATTAAAAAATATATATATTCAATTAATAACTGAATTTACTACATCAGAGAATGGAACAATATTATCAGAGCAGTATAAGGGAAACTGGAGACTGTATCAACAGAACAGAACTGAAAGTCAAGAAACTTGTGGTAATTATTTGAGCCCCAATAAGAAGTATATAAATATATAGCAGAATTCAAACTAGGAAAAAAACACAACTAACCTAATTCTTTGTGCACTACAGAAGTCAACAGATCCACCCAGATGGAAGAACAATGCCATTATCAAAATGTTTATATTTCAGCTTAAGTTTAACTTCACTTATCTTATTTAGCTTCCTTTATATATAACAGTTCAAGAACATTTAAACTGTAATCTGAAAATAGAGTAATCACCACCATGTTCCCAGAATCAAGAAGACAGTATTCCTTTGTCTCTGTTGGAGGTGATCTAATCAAGAGTGCCGAAAAGTGCTGAAAAAAGCAAGACTGTGTGATAACATATAAACCCTGTGGGGGAAAACAGTTTAGAACTAATATAAAAACCACAATTACTAAAAAAAAAATAGGTTGATAACGGTACATTAAATGCTATGAACCCACCATATCTAGGTCAATAAGAATATTGATTATGAATATGATTACTGTATAAAAAATTTTTAATTCCTATTTACCTGTTGTTTCCTAAATTTTCAAGGCAACCTTCAATGAATCTCATTCGAATCTGTCTATCCGTAAACCAACATACTAAGGAACAGAGAAGTTTCTCTGCTTCATTTATTAATCCTTCAGAAAGATTAACCTACAAAAAATGTATATACATAAAGTTACTGTTTATACTGAATGCATTTTGCTGTAATTTTATAGTCTTTTGGGTTTATTAAATAACTTACTGCATCATCATCTTGGACTATATCCCACAACAAAGTGTTTCCTTTCTTGCAAACGTTATCCAAATTAATGTCTGTTACAGCATTACTGCTGAATTGATGTTTATGAACTGTAGGTCCTGAAGGGGCAAAATATAACACACTATAGAGCAATGCAGTTGACTGAAATTGTAAAGTGAACTACAGCATTCATAAAGTTAACAAATTCAAAGTGAAGTATAACAATAAATCTCTTCTTACATCACAAGATAAAAACAAGATTAACACAGTTGCTTTATGAATGAGACAGAATAGTACTGTTTAGAGTTTGATACTACTAAAGTAAAATAAGAAAAGTTTTCATAGCCTCTCCACTATTTCATAGCCTCCTCACTATTACTAATAAGTATGATTAATGTTTTCCACATGTCAAGAGAACTGTATATAAATATTTGAAACCCAAATTAAACATTAAGAAGAAAATTTAACTGAATTAACTATATAGCCAAGGGACGTTCCTCTAAATGACCTTCTGTAAAGTGTCTTATACCTAAAGATTTTTTAATTGAGATGATTTACTCAAAACATTCAATTAAATTCAAAGCGTCTATTATAATAATTCAGACTTTGAGTGCCAGACTATGAACTCTCCCTAGCTCTGTTATATTAAGCAAAAATGCTTCATTGTCTTTAACAGCTTTACCATGAAATTTCCCTCTTAAACTGTACATGTACATTGATTTCATTAAAATGAGAACTATGCAACCTTCACCATAATTCTGTTTTAGAACACTTTCACCACCCTAAAGCATTCCCTCATTCTTAATTACATTTAATCCCTGATCCCATTCCTGAGCCCTAGTCTGTTCTTCCATCCCCATAAATTAGCCTTTTCTAGAAATTTCATATAAATGGAATCATACAATACGTTATGTATAGTCTTATGTCTGACTTTGTTCACTTAGCAAAATGTCTGAGGTTCATCCATGTTGAAGCATCTATCAGTAGTGTGTTCCTTTTAAATACAGAATAATATCCCACTATATGAAAAAATTGTTTATATATCTACCAATTACTGAAAGTTTGGATAGTTGCCAGTTTTTGTCTAATATGAATAATGCTGCCATAACACTGATATAACCAGTCTTTGTATAGACATATGCTTTCTTTTCTTTAGGGTAAATACTTAGAAGTGGAATTGTTGGGTCATAAGGTAAACACGTATGTTTAAAATTTGAAGAAACTGCCATACTGTTTTTCAACACATAGGTATGGTCACTCTTTTTAATTTTAGCCATTCTAATAGATATGCAGTAGAATCTCATTCTGGTCTTTAATTTTAATTTCCCTAATGACTAATGATGCTAAGCATCTTTTCATGTGCTTATTAGCCATTTGTGTACCTTCTTTGGTGAAATAAATCAATTCCCAATTTTTAATTAAGTTGTCTTACTACTGAGTTGTAAAAGTTCTTATATGGTCTGGATACAAGCCCTTTATTAGATATATGATTTGCAAATATTTCTCCCAGTTTGTAGCTTGACTTTTTAAGTTTGGGGTTTGTTTGGTTTATTTGTTTTGGTATTTACTTTTTAAAATTAATTTTATTAAAATACAATATAAATACATAAGATCCGGAACATTTCTATCACCCCAAAAAGTTCTCTTGTGTCCCTTTACAATCAATCCCCACCACCAATCACTGAGTAGATGTCAATCATTATAAATTACTTTAGGAAATTTTAGTAGTGCATATAAATGATATACAGTATGTATTCTTCTGTCTAGCTTCATTTGCTTAGAATGTTTTTTGATATTCAGTCATGGTGTTGAACGTATCAGTAGCTCTTTCCTTTTTATTCCACTGTGAATATACAACAATTTGTTTATCTACCAGTTAATTCCAGCTGAGGTTCATAAATGAAGCAGTTATGAACATTCAGGTACAAATCTTTTTGTGGACGTATGTTTTCATTTCTCTTGGGTAAATACCTAGAATAGGAATTGCTGGGTCATATGGTAAGTACAAGTTTAACTTTAAAAGAAACTGCTAAAACAGTACTCTAAACTGCCTGTACTATTTTAAGCTCCTTCACAGCAATGTATGAGAGTTGTAGTTGCTCTGCATCCTTAGCATCATTTGATATCATTAAGTCCTTAATTTTTTACCCATCCGAAATGAGTAGAAATATCCAGTTGTAGTTTTAATTTGAATTTCCCAGATGACTGTAGATATTGAGCATCTTTTCATGTATTTACTGACCATTTTTATATCTTCATTTATGAAGTAACTAAATTTATTCATACCTGTTGCCCGTTTTTAAATTGTATTGTTTGTCTTACTGTGTTGGAAGAGTTCTCTATAGTATTAAATACACAGTAATACAACGTAGATTTGGAGACCAATAATACGTCTAATATTTTGCTCAATTTCTAACTTCATATAGTAAAAAAACATGTACAATACTGAATAAAAGGAAAACAGGTTAAGAATAGAAGAATGGTGAAAATTTAATAAATATGGTATAAAATTAAATTGACCTCAATCTTAACCCATTCATTTCTCAACAACCACAACAAAAATGTCAAAACAGGGAATTCCCTGGCAGTCCAGTGGTTAGGTCTCCGCGTTCTCACTGCTGAGGGCCCGGGTTCGGTGCCTGGTCGGGGAACTGAGATCCCGCGAGCCACGCAGCACGGCCAAAAAAAAGGAAAAAAAAAAGTCAAAATAACCTTATCTAGATTATACGCAAGTAACAGTTGAAATCAGAAAGTTGTTGCCAAGATCCACAAATTGCATCTCCAAGTCTGATCGTGGCTTTAAAAGCATAAACCTAATCTCTCTGGTTTACTTAGTTTATAATTTACTGGCATCCCAAAACCCATGTCCTAGGCTACTAAGTGCTGATGGTATGTAACCAAGCAAGAGGTTGGATATGGACCTTTAAATTGCCAATTCTAGAACTGTCTTCCCTCTTAATTTTTCTCCCTTTCCTCCTTTATCTCCTACTATTCTTTAACCTCTTCTAACCTCTATTCTTTAGAGTTTGGTCATGTCCTATCATCTTTTTAAGACTGATTTAGAGTGATTAGAACCATCGTTTTTTGAACATTTTCATCACCCCAGATGAAAGAAACACCTCACCCTTTAGCAGTCACCCCTCCTCTTATTTCTCCCAATCCTCACTAGCCACAGGGAACCACTAATCTATACTTTCTATCTCTACAGATTTGCCTATCTTAGTCCTTTTATATAAATGGAATCATACAACATGTGATTCTGTGTAATCTCCTACTTTTAAGTCCTAAAATTCCTGAATATAAAATCTAATGCAGCCATATATTTTCTCAAATACAAAGCTATAATTTTTATACATATTATTTTTTATTTCTTTTCCTTGTTAAATATCTCTTGATGGAACTGCAACCTTCATATTCATGATGGAGTATTCATAATAATTTCATTTCCTTGGGGAAAAAAACTATAATATGAAAATTACTTGGCAAAAACATTGAAGTAACAAAACATTGCTGATTCCTTTTAACAATGTGTTATATAAATTATTCCTATTTTAAATAAAGGAATATATTTTACTTACTACAGAACCTTACCTTGACTAAGATGTTCATGGTAAATAGATGCTAAATTGGGAAGATGTTGTTGGAGATGAGATGTTAGCTCTGCATGTGAATTAATCTGAACTAGCTCCTCTTCACACCCAGATTCTTCACCATCAAAATCAGCCATATTTTTTTCTGATTTTGCACTGACCTGGGAGCTGCTGCAACTGACATCATCTGCACTTAGCATATCATCAACCATATGACTGTAACACAGAGAGGAGTACAAAGTCAGCAATTACAAATTTAAACGCACATTGTGAATCACAAAAAAATATCTCTCAAAACATTTGGCACAAGTTACAACCCACTCAAGAATAAAGCTACATTTGTTTGTTAACAATATGGAATACTGACAGCTTTACAAAAAATAAAAAGCCCACAAAGTCTATACTATATATTAATTATACAATATATACCTACATATTATCTGGCTCATCAACACACTTCACTAAAACGACTTCAAAGAGAATAATTTTAGGAAAAACAAAATCAGTAAACTTAACTGTTAGATAATTTTTTTATAAACTCAAATCTTAAAGTGAAACCTTAAAATTTATTTACATTTGTTCATCCAACTGCAGAATCAAATCAGATAAGGAAAAAAATTTCAATTTACAGCTGCAATCTAGATGTGGTTAGTATTAACTGAGCGACTTTTAACTCAATAAACACCTATTAAGCCCTCCCTTCTAAAACATACCATACGGGGTGCTCTAAGGATGTAAAGACAAAATGATAAAAATAACACGAAGAAGAAAAGTTCAGGATTGATTTAGAGACTCACAAATGGTACCCATACACAGAGAATATGGAAATGGCTAACATAAAAAAAATAAATCATTAGGTCTTTTCAGGTAGAGGGTTGGCATGAACACTATAAGAGATTTACAATGTACCAAACTGAACATATTACCCTCCTCAGTTTTCTGAACTAATTGCTTTGTCTCCAGTATGTCCTGGGGAGAACTCTGAATGTGCATTTCTGTAATGTCAGACCATAAACCAGTGGTTCTCAAACAGAAGGCCAAGGGGACATCTGGCAATGTCTAGAGACAATTTTTGGTTATCACAACTTGGGAGATTCCTCTAGTATGTAGGCCTAGAGGCTAGGGATGCTGCTAAACATCCATCCTACAATGCAGAGGGCAGCGTTCACATTGCTGTAAATCCAAAACACAGAATTACCTGGCCCAAAACATCAATACTGCCAAGACTAAGAAACATTACTGTAAACTCATAAGGGTTAATGATAAGAAGAAAAAGGCAAAGGAAATAAAGTAGGAATATGTATGGATGTGTAGTTCTCCCAAACAACCATATTAAATTCTGAAAGGCCCGGCAAATAGTCAGGTTTAAGATAAATCCTGATAAACTACATATCCCTATTTCATCATTAACTCAAATATTACTACTTGCAATGATAGTAATAATAAATAGCAGCTAATATGTATTAAGTTCTTATTATGTGTCAATCATATCAGCCCATGAAATGCTCACAATAAGCCCATGAGATAGGTACCATTATTCCTATTTTATAGATGAGAAAATGATAGTAAGAACAACTGAGTACCTTGCCCAATACTATAACACTAGTAAATGACAGAATCACTTACTATTAAACACCATAGGTATATTTCACAGATAATCAAAAAGCTTTATGCTGAGGCTTTATCCTTACTAATATCCTAAAATTAGAATGTGCATAAAATTTCCCTTTTCATGATCACACTTTAATGGAAGTTTCCACAAGCAATTTACTATCTACTATTAGGCAATTATTACAAGGAGTTGAAGATCTAGATCTGTGTTGTCCAATACAACAGCCACTAGCCACCTGTGGTCACTGCACATGTAAAAAATGGCTGGTCTAAACGAAGATGTTAAGAGTATTAAATATACACAGATTATTGAAGACCTAGTACAAAAAAATTTTTTATTAAAAATTTTACACGGATTACATGTGGATATATGATATTTTGGATATTACTGCTTTAAATAAAATTTATAATTAAAATTAATCTTCTCTGTTTCATCTTGCTTTTTAAAATGTGCCCATTAGAAAATTAAAAATTGGGACTTTCCTTGGTGATCCAGTGGTTAAGACTCCATGTCTCCACTGCAGTGGGGCACGGGTTCGATCCCAGGTTGGGGAACTAAGATCCCGCAAACTGCAGGGAGTGGCCAAAAATAAATTAATTAATTAATGAAAATTAGAAATTACATACTTATGGCATGCATCTGTAGCTTACATTAATGGCATGCATTTTTAGCTTACATTATATTCCTATTGGACAGCACTGATCTAGAATATATCACAATTGAATAAATATAGGCTATAATTAACTCCCTAAAGGAAATGTAAGCTGTTTTATTTTTAGGTAGACTTACCCATCATGGTGGTGATGATGGTGGTGGTGGTGGTGGTGATGCTGTGGACCAATAAACTGCCGACAATTAAATAATTCATTCCCAATAGTCTCCCCAAGAAAGTCCCCAGTGCGTGTAATACAAGATTCCTGAGATGCTTGTGCTATATGAGCAGCATTCATTTCCCCTGAAATATCATGTTCTGGGTCTTCAGAGTGTGAACAGGCATCTAGCATTCGTATTCGATTATCTACTGATGGCACTGACTCAGTGTTAAAAACCAGGTCCTTTCCTGTTCCATTGCTTGTCCCACTTCTTTCTGATGGACCTTGGGAATCCCCTAAGCAAATGCCTGCTTGACTTTCTAATTTCCTGTTCCGATGATCTGTACCACAACTGCTTTTAGAAGGATTATGACCATGATCGTCATCTTCATCTTCTTCTTTAAGGGCTTCAATATCTGCAATGTCTTCTGACTGTACCTCACTGCCAGGGCTCCCTGCTGACTGGCTTGCATGGCTAGAATTCACCTCATTGCTAGATCCATCACTATGTCCACTACTGCTACCAGGACCACTGCTTCCATCTTCAGCACTGTTGGCAGTTTCATCAGAACTTCCCTGCATGGATTCCTATATTTAGAAACAAAGAGACTTAAATAAATATTTAAACTAGTAAGAAAAAAGTAAATGACATTAACACACTGTACTTTTTTAAAAGGCTGTCACAGTCCTGACAAATTTCATTGAACAATACAAAATGGAATTAAAAACTCAAAGAAAAGTAAAGAACCTCAATGATACTTAAAAGATAGGAAAGGCCTCAACTGGCATCATGTTTATATTCCCAGTTCGAAGGATAAACATGGCACAAACCCAAAAATCAAAAAATCTCTTTAAAGCGGGAGGAAAAAGTATTTTCATACCTCTGTATCTGAAAGTCGCTGCTGCACATGTTTGGTTCTATTAATAAGTTGCTCATCCATTTCAATGTCACTGCCTCCACTTTGATGGGTATCGCTGTTATCACTGCTTTGAGGACTGGCTGCAGGTGACCCTATATTAAAATGATGGGGATTTTTTTTACTTCTAACTTGTATTAACATGGATCTATCAGAATGTCATAATCCTTTGATTCTTTGATATACCAAAGCTTCATGCTAAGTAGCCAAAAATATAATCTGGAAATATGTTAACATTTGCCAATTATTTCTAAAGAAGATATACATGATTTCAATTAAAAGTCAGGATACTAATGATTTCAGCAAAAAGGGTAAGTAAGATAGATAGGTAGTCAGGATTTACATCTCCTATGCAAAATGAACTTTATGAATATGATACAAATATATTATATAAAATTAATTAAATCTAGATGATCATCAAAATAAAACTACAAGTCATCTTGCCATACATTTCTAAGACTCAACTTACAAGGTGATGGTGCAGCTCTTCTGAGCTCTTCGTCCTCTGAAGGAAAAGGAAAAAACAGGATGGAAATAATCTAAGTGACTGAATTTCTTTGGGGCACATATCAGTTGTTTTTATTACATAATCAACAAGATATAGGTAGGGAAACCTGCAATAATATAAGTCCCCACCACGTGTCGTAGTACTTGTGGGTGCCTGCACAGACAGGAAAGCCTAAGAAAAGGGTAGTATATGATGTCAGGAAACAAAAAGAGGGGTAAAGCTGATAAACTTGTAGGAAACCCTAGAAAGTTATACACGTAAAAGCACATATAAAATACCTGGAAAGACAGAAAACTTTGAAGTAGAAAACACAGAAAGAGAAATGTATCATTATGTTCTATTCTCAAAATTATTTCTAAAAGAAATCATGTTGACTGTTTTCTAACCAAAAGCTCTAAAGCTTTTATGACATAGTTTTGTTTTTTTTCTTAAAAGAACACTAGTGAAAGAAGATCCAGTAACTACTGAAACGTTATTGCTGTTATTTGAACAGTAAACCAAAAACATGACCTAACCCCAATTTATTAACGTTTTAAGAAAACCAACACCTCCCTTTCCAACTTATTTCAAAATTGAGATTAAACTGAAACGAATTTGCAGAAACTATTTCGAATTTGAGTTATAAGCTATGAACAACTTACTTCAAATTACATTATACTTTACTAACCTTTCTTATTTCCAATGGGAAGATTAGTGTTTAGTAAAGATGCAAAAGAACTCTGTTTAGATAGCTGGGCCTTAGCTGCTAGTGCATTATTCCACAATGCTTTAATTAACATCGATGCCAAGTACAGTGTCTTTAAAAAAAAAAAAAAAGAGGAGAGGTTGAAATTAGCGGTTTTAGGAAATACTGTAACAAATTTAATATCCTTTTGCCTAACTGAAATGCCAACAGTAATAAACTACAAGTTAAATCATCTGGATCACAAATAAATTTTCCCTTTACAAAAAAAAAATTATGTTTTGAATGAATTACCTGTTCAGTATGAACACTTGGTTCAAGAGCTGAGACCAGATTAAGAAGATGTCTAAGTGGTACTGGATCCAAATTCTTGATGAGTGAAGGAAATAAGTCATGTATATACCGACTACAGTGTTTCAGCTAGAAAATAAAAGTAGAGACAATAGTCAAAAATAATCACACTATATAAATAACCTGACACCAAAAAAGTTATATAAGTTTAAAAGTGAAGAAGCTGGCTAGTACACTGATGTTTTTTAATATATTAGTAAAATGTTAATTACCAAATGTCATAAATCGCAGTACATAAAATTGTGAAAATAAAATTCCACTTAAGCAGAACTTCACTTTATCCAAGCAAACCACAAGCATAATTTTTAACCTCAAGAAGGAAGCCTGCAATAAATAGTCTCTGGAATCCAAGTATAAAAAGGATTCCAATTAAATTTAGGAACATATCACTAATATAAAAACAAGTTAAACAGTTAATTAAAATGTAGGCAATAAAAAATAAAATAAATTACAATTAGGAGAGAAAACCAAATAAATATTATTTTTTAAGTGTACAGTGGACCCTTGAACAACATAGGTTTGAATTGTGTGCATCCACTTATACAAGGTTTTGGGTTTTTTTTCCACTAAATACATACTACAGTACTATAATGATCCACAGATATGGAACTGTGGATACGGAAGGCTAACTGTAAAGTTACACATGGATTTTCGACTGTGCAGAGAGCTGGCATCCCTAATCCCCATGTTGATCAAGGATTGACTGTATTATATTTCTCACATTAAGTGGTTATAAAGTATTTATATAACATGGTCATTAATTGAAATACAGTACAAAATAGAAACCCCTTTATAATCAAGGTCTTCATAATATAAACTAGGAAAGTCTCCTTTGTTATACTAAACAGAATTATGTAAATATGAGGGAAAATATAATATTTACAAAGATATGACTAGTAAATATTACAATGTCATGTAAAATAAGCATCTTTTACAGCTACAAAGGTGCTAACTGCTAAATCAAGATACAGCAACAAATCTGACTTGGCCAGAAATATCCAATTTCAGGACTCCAAAGGTAAAATGTATCCTACTTATCTACAATACATAAAAAGTCTATAAGAAAATGTAGATTTTTCTATTCTAAAACACTGACTTTTATATTTTTCAGGTATAAAGCATATAAACTCTCTTCTACTGCATCATCTTATCAGGGTAAATATATACAACCTAATTTTGAAACAGAAGGTAAAATAACACTGGAAGAATTCCTCTACATTGAGGTAACTTCTAATAAACTACACTATTTACTTCAATGCTCCTATTAAATTCAACAGTGTTCTTTACACAACTGCAGTACTTTAAGAACAAAAACATCATTTGATTTTGAGAAGTGAATCATCAATTATAAGTCTGCCGATTTTATAGATCTCACCTAAGAATATTTTAATATAGTATTAATTAACATTATAATTGGACTGTACTAACAGTTTATACTTGCTTTTTGTCAAGAAGCAACTATCAGATTTACACTTTTCCTAATGAAAATGTGATTAAAACATACTGTGTGATAAATTCCTTATTTGTACCAGCATAAATATTAATAAAATGGGATTTTCATAATAGATATAATTTTGGTTATTTTTAAGTAACAAGACCCATAAGAGATAATTATGTAATCCTGTAACTGAGGCAAAAGACACATAAGGCTCTTTTCAAGATGCACTTTATGAAGACACATCCAAAAGTCAGGAAAAAAATACTGACAGCTTTAGTTCCTGGTAAAAATGGTAGTGTGGAGTTGGTTCACAGACTCTTCTTAACTAGTTATTGAAAAGAAAAGAGAAGAAAAGAATGTCAGGGAAGATGGCAGAGCAGGAAGTACCAGGAATCCAGCTCTGTACCTAGAAAGCAACTGTACTACTGGCAGAAACTGTCTGATGTAACTATTCTGAAACTCTGGAATAGCCAATTTGAACTCTTGTGCTCCCAAAGGAAAGCTTGGCTGGTAAACTGTTGTTAATGTTGGCCAATTTCAGCCTTCAGTGTTGATAGCAGCTACCCATTTCCTACTCCTTGACCCTACGGCAGGCAGCTGTGGGGACAGCAATATGTGACTCTGGTACAGTTTGTTGGAGCCATGATGGGCAATAATGATCTTGTCCAAATAATAATGTCCAAATAACAAACTTCTGTGTTCTGAATTCGGATTACTACACCTGATGGGTGAGGTATGGGCACAGAGGTTAGGTGCCATTGTTTCAACCCAAATCAGCGAGATTGACTACTGGGGGAATTAAAGGAGCCACACCAGGGTTTTTTTTAGACATTCAATAACAACCAAATATGTAGAACAATTTAGAAAGGTACTGTACATTCCCAGGGAAAGACACAGCTCAGAAAAATACCTGAAAAGACCATGAGCTTTCACATTAGATCATTTTTAGGCTAGGTATCAATTAAAAAAGAACAAACTCTGAGAAAAGAAGAGAATCTCTTTTCCAAAGTTACCATACTATAAAATTCAATGTTTTCAACCAAAAAAAGAAGAAAACCAACACAAAGTATAAAAAGAAACAGGAAAATATGGCCCATCCAAGTAAATAAAATAAATCAACACAAATGTACCCATCATTTGTAGAATGCGCACCCATAGGAATTACTAGACAAAGACCTTAAAACACCTTCCCTTAAAGATGTTAAAAGAGCTCAAGGAAAAGGATGAAGACTGGAAAACAATGCATGAACAAAATGAGAATATCATTAAAAAGACAGAAATTATAAAAAGGAGCCAAAAAGAAATGCTGAAAAGTAAAATAACTGAAATAAAAAATACACTAGAGGGGCTCAAAAGCAGATCTGAGCAAGGAGAAGAATAAGCAAACTTGAAAACAGGACAACTGAAGAAAATAGGACAACTGAAATTACTGAATCTAAGGAACAGAAAGAAAAAAGAATGAAGAAAAGTGAAGAGAGTCTAAGGGACCTGTGGGACACCACTCAGTCTACCAATACACTCATTATAGCAATCCCAGAGGAAAAGAAAGGTACACAAAGTATATTTAAAGAAATAATGGCCAAAAGCTTCTCAACTTGAGGAAAGACGTAAGTCTACAAATCCAAAAAGTTCAACACACTCCCAGTAGGATAAACTCAGAGAGTTATACCAAGAGATACTATAATCGAACTGTTAAAAGCCAAAGACAATAAACTAATCATGAAAGCAGGAAGAGATAAGCAATTCACATAAAACGGATACCCTATAAGACTATCAGCCAATTTCTAATTGCAAACCTTGGAAGCCAGAGGAAGAAGTATGATATACAAAGAGTGAGAGAAAAAACTTTCAACTGAGAATTCTACAATTGGCAAAATCTGTCCTTAAATAATGAGAAATTAATACATTTCCAGATAAACAAAACTAGACCTGCCCTGCAAGAAATGCAACAGGAAGTCCTTCAGAATAAAATGAAAGGAAGCTAGACAACAGTGAAGAAATAAACATCTCTGTAAAGGTAAATATACAGACAATTAAAAGCTAGTATTATTATAGTTTTCATTTCTAACTCCATTTTTTTAATTCCTACATGATTTAAAGAACAAAAACAAGAAAAATTATTATTCTACACAACTGGGCACAAATTATATAAAACTGCAATCTGTGATATTAATAGCAAAATAAGGGGGATGGAGCTGTACAGAAACAAAGTTTTCGTATGGTATTTAAGTTGGCATAAATTCAAATTAGATTGTAAAAACTTCAATATGTCAATGTAATTACCACTTTATACACAAAATATCTATAAAATACACACAAAAGGAAATGAGAAGGTAATCAAAATATTTCACTATAAAAAAATCAACTAAAAAAAGAAGGCAGTAATGGAGGAAAATAATGGACAAAAATACTATAAAGACCTATAAAAAACAAACAGAAAAATGGCAGAATTAAACTCCTCTTTGAGTAATTATTTTAAATATAAATGGTTTGGGGAGAGAGATAAATTATGAGTTTGGGGATTGAAATATACACAATACTATATATAAAAAGTAGATAATTAAAAAGGACCTACTGTATCGCACAGGGAACTATACTCAATATCTTATAATAACCTATAATGGAAGAGAATTTTAAAATATATATATTTATATATATGTATAACTGAATCACTTTGCTGTATACTTTGCTGAAACTAACGCAACACTGTAAGTCAACTATATTTCAATAAAAATGTTTTTAAAATAAATAAATGGTTTAAACACTCCATTCAAAAGACAAAGAACAGCAGAATGGGTTAAAAAACATGATACAAATATACAATGTCCTTAAGAGATTCATTTTACATCCAAAGACACAAAATGGAGAGGATGGAAAAAGATATTCCATGTAGATAATGAGCAAAAGAAAGCTGGGCTGACCATACTAATATCAAGTAGTTTTAATTTTTTAGAAGTTACTAGAAAAAGAAGAATTATCACATACTCCAACAACCCCACTCCTGGGTATATATCCAAGAGTTAAAAGTGGGATTTCAAAGAGATATTTGCACACCCATGTTCACTACAGCATTACTTACAGCAGCTAAGACGTGAAAGCTGCACAAATGCCCATCAACAAATCAACGTATAAATACAATGTGGCACATACATACAACAGAATATAATTCAGCCAAAAAGGGGAGGAAACCCTGTCACATGCCACAGCGTGGGTGAACATGGTGAACATGGGTGAACTCTGAGGACATTATGCTGAGTGAAATAAGCCAGTCACAAAAGGACAAATACTACAGGATTCCACTAATATGAAATATATAGACAGAATGATGGAAGCAGAGTCAAATGATGGATACCAGGAGATGTGAGGAAAGAGAATTGGGGAGTTGTTGTTCAATGGGTGCAGGCTTTCAGTTTTGGAAGATGAAAAAGTTCTAGAGATCTGTTACAATATATTCATAACAATATGAATATAATTAACACCATTAGAATTTTTTAATGGTTCAGAGGGTAAATTTCATGGGTTTTTTTCCCTACCACAGTTAAAGATTTAAAAAAAAAAAAGGTTAACAGAGACAAAAGGTAACATCATTCATTAATAAAAGGTTCAATATAGCAAGAATATATAATAAACACTGAAGAAAAAATTGACAGAAATTAAGGGAGAAATAGAAAGTTCTACAATAATAGTTGTAGATGTCAATAACCCACTTCAATAATGGATAAAACAACTAGACAGAAGAAAGGAAAGAGAAAACTCGTAGAGCACAATAAACCAATTACACCTAACAGACATACAGAGAGAACATTCCACAAAACAACAGCAGAAAACATTCTTTTCTAAAGAATGTATTCTTTTCTAAAATACAGTTTTCCAGGACAGACCATATGTTAGGCCACAAAACACGTCTCAAGAGATTTAAAAAGATACGTGTTTTCTCTGGCCACAAAAGGATGAAGTTAAGAAATCAATACTAGAAGGAAAACTAGAAATTTTACAAATACATGGAAATTAAATAATACATTCTTAAACAACCAATAGGTCAAAGAAAAAAATGACAAGGGAAATCAGAAAATATTTAGCAACAAATGACTTGAAAAAAACAACAAAATACATGGGATGCAAAAAAGCACTGCACAGAAATTTATTAAATGTAAACGTAAATTTAAAAAGATCTAATTATCAACAACCTAATTTTATCATTTAAGGAACTAGAAAAATAATAAACTAAACCCAAAGCTAAAAGAAGGGAAATAATAAAGATGAGAACACAGATAAATAAAATACAGATTAGGAAAACAATTTTTAAAAATTAACAAAACCAAAAGCTGGTTCTTCTAAAGATTCACAAAATAACAAACATTTTGCTAGACTGACTAAAAAATATTTTTAGAAGAGGAGAGAGAAGGTGTAAATAGCTAAAATCAGAAATGAAAGTGGGATATTACTACCAAACTTAGAGGTTAAAAAAATATATATAAGAAAATACCATGAACAACTGTATGCCAAAAAAATTCCTCACAAATTACCTAAATTGACTCAAGAAAAGGAAAACGTCAATAGAGCTTTAACAAGAGACTGAGTCAGTAATCAACCTCCCAACAAAGTACTAAAATACATGGTCTTAACTAGTGAACTCTACCAAACATTTATAGAAAAATTATCACCAATCCTTCTCAAACCCTCCCCCCAAACTGAAGAGAATCCAATACTTCCTAACTCATTCTATGAGACTAGCACTGACCTGATACCAAAGCCTTCATTAAGAATTGAAAATCACAGAGCAGTATCTCTTTCAATGATACTAAAGTTCTCCACAAAATATTAGCAAATCAAATACAACTGCATACTAAAAGAATTTTCACTGTGACCAAGTGAGATTTACTACAGGAATACAAGGGTAGTTCAATAAGAAAAACACTTACTGTAACACATCCTATTAATAGAAAGGAAAAAAGCTACATAATCTTCTCAACTGATGCAGAAAAGGCATCTGACAAAAATCCAACACCTTTTCATGCTAAAAACTCTCAGAACTTTAAGAATAAAGAAAAAGTCCACAGCCAACATCACACTCAGTACCCAATAACTGAAAAAATTTCCCCTAGGATCAGGAACAAGACAATGATGCTCACATTCATCACTGCCATTCAACACTACATAGAAATTCTAGCCAGAGATATCAGACCACAAAAATAAATAGCAAATCAATTGGAAAGGAAGATGTAAAACTATTCATAAATGACATGATTTTATACATACAGAAAGCTAGTAGAGCTAATAAGCAAATTCACAAAGTTATACAGTACAAGCTCAACAAGCGAAATTCAGCTGTTTCTATATACCAGCAGTGAAATACCTGACAAGAAATTTAAGATAGCAATTCCATTTACAATAGCATACAAAGAATAAATACTTAGAAATGAAACAAAGTAGGTGAAAGACCTATACAGTGAAAACTACCAAACATGCCTCAAAGAAATTAATGATTTAAATAAATGGAAAGACATCCTATGTTCATGAATAGGAAGACTTAACATTGTTAATACTACCTAAAGCAATCTACGGATTCATCACAATTCCTATGAAAATTCTAAGAGCCTTTTGGCAGAAATGGAAAATCCAGTGCTCAAATTCATATGGAGTTCTGAAAAGCCAAAAACAATCTTCAAAAAAAAGACTTTGAAACACAACAAAAATAGAGTAATTAAAACAGTGTGGCAATGGCGTAAAGACAAACATAGAACAATGGAGTAGAATAGAGAACCCAGAAAATGTAACCTCACATAAATGGTCAAATGATTTTTCAACAGTGCCAAGACCATTCAACGGAGAAAGGACAGGCTTTTCAAAAAAAAAAAAAAAAAAAAAGTTTTTAAGGGAGAAAGAAAAGGTTTTAAAAAAAAAAAAAAAAAAAAAAAATGGTGCTCAGAAAACTGGATACTCACATGCAAAAGAGTTAATATAGACCTTTACCTTATCCCCCACACAAAAATTAACTCAAAATGGATCAAAGAGCTAAACTCAGGACATATATAAAACTTTTTTAAGAAAACACTGGATAAAATCTTCACAACACTCGATTTGACAACGGTTTCACTTGTATGACACCAGAAACACAGGCAACGAAAGAAAAAATATATAATAAATCAGACTTCATCAAAATTAAGATTTTTTTTGGGGGGGCTGTGTTGGGTCGGGTCTTAGTTGCATCACATGGGATCTTTCGTTGCGGCGCGAGGTTTCTTCGTTGCAGTGCTCAGGCTTCTCTCTAGTTGTGGCATGCAGGTTTTTTCTTTCTCTAGTTATGATGTGCAGGCTCCAGGGCATGTGGGCTCTGCAGTTGTGGTGCATAGGCTCCAAAGTGCATGTGCTCTGTAGTTTGCGGCACTCAGGCTCTCTCATTGAGGCGTGCAAGCTCAATAGTTGTGGTGTGCAGGCTTGGCTGTCCTGCAGCATGTGGAATCTTAGTTCCCTGACAACGGATTGAACCCACGTCCCCTGCATTGCAAGACCGATTCTTTACCACTGAACCACTAGGGAAGTCCCCAAATTAAGACTTTTTTGTGCGTCTAAGGGTACTTCCAAGAAAGCAAAAGACAACTTACAGAGCTGGAGAAAATATCTGCAAATTACGTATCTGATAAGAGATTAATATCCAGACTATATAAAGTACTCCAAAAACTTAACAGAAACTCTCAAACCACCCAATTCAAGAACAGGCAAAGGATCAACATTTCTGGCACTTCCCTGGGGGCGCAGTGGTTAAGAATCTGCCTGCCAATGCAGGGGACACTGGTTTGAGCCCCGTGCTGGGAAGATCCCACATGTCGCTGAGCAACTAAGCCCGTATGCCATAACTACTGAGACTGCGCTCTAGAGCGCACAAGCCACAACTACTGAGCCCACATGCCACAACTATTGAAGCCCGCGTGCCTAGAGCCTGTGTTCTGCAACAAGAGAAGCCACTGCAATGAGAAGCCCGCGCACTGCAAGAAAGAGTAGCCCCTGCTCGCCACAACTAGAGAAAAGCCCGTGTGCAGAAACGAAGACCCAACGCAGCCAAAAATAAATTAATTTTTTTAAAAAAAGGATAACCATTTCTCTGAAGAAGATGCACAAATGACCAATAAGCACATGAAAGGCTGCTCAACATCATTAGTCATTAAGATGCAAATAAATGCAAATTATAACCACAATTAGATACCACTTCATAACTACTAGGATGGCTAAATTTTTTTAAAAAGACAAAAGTGTTGACAAGGATGTGAAGTAATTAGAACCTGCCTGTATTGCTGCTGGGATGTAAAATACTGCAGTTGCTACAGGTTAAACCTAGATTTACCATATGACCCAAAAGTTCTACCCTGAGGTACATATACAGATGAACTGAAAGCAGAGATTCAAACATGTATTTGTACATCCATGCTCATAGAAGTAATTATCTACAATAAACATCCAAAAGGTGGAATTGACTCAAATGTCCACTGATGGATAAATGGATCTAAATGTGGTATATACATACAATGGAATATTATTTATCATAAAAAGAAAAATTTTATATATGCTATAACATGGATGAACCCTGAAAAAACTGTGTTTAGTAAAATAAGCCAGACACAGACAAATACTGTATGACTCCATCAAATGAGGTACCTAGAATAGGCAAGTTCATACAGACACAATGTAGAATGGAGGAAATCAGAAGCCCCCTGGGAAGGAGGAATGGAGAGTTATTATTCAACAGGTACAGAGTTTTTACTAGGGATGATGTCAAAGTTTTGGATACAGACAAATGATGGTTAAAAAAAACACTGTGAATGTATTTAATGCCACTGAACTGTACACTTACGAATGGTTAAAATGCTAAATTACTGGTTAATTATATTGTATATATTTGTACCACAATAAAAAATGTTTAAATAAAGGAAAAAATATATGTTAAAGGCCATCAACCAAAAACTCAAAACAAGTTAAAAAGAAAAACCCTCATGGGATTAATGAACACCTGAACATGAGAGAAATATTCTACCAACAAAAAATGATAGGATACTATCTTTGTAAAATATTAAAAATAAAAGTTGTTTGTTCAGAAAATGACTACTCTCCATGTATACTACACAGTTCTGATGGAAAACAAAAGAGTGGCTCTAGTAATATGACATTCAATCAAACTCTTCAAGTACAAAGAAATCAGACATCTCAAGTGTGTAGAAACCCAGAACAAAATATCCATAAATTTCTCTTCAGAGACCAGGGGTGTAGATAATCGAGAGGACAGGACTGCCGGTTGACCTTTAAACTAAAACTGGGGAAGCAGCGGCTCCTCACTACCCTCCATCATTAGAATATATGTTCGGCCTGCCTGCCATTCCCAAAGTGGGAGCTACTCCAAGGACATAACCTTGAGAGAGAGTAAGGAGTTGAGACCATCTGGATAGTATTTATGCCTAAACCCAGTTAAGGCCTCTCATAAACTTGTAAGATTTGACAGGTGAGTGCAGAGATCTACTCATCTTGCAGCCACTGAAGACAAGCCTCATAAGTTAAGTTCCCTTGCTTATTAAACCTGCCACCTACCAATCTGGAGTGATCTCTGCCTCTTTCTTCAGTTTCTCCCTGACCTCTGTGTACAGGGCCAGTTTACAAACCAACAAGGGAAAACAAAAGTCTACTCTGTGAATTATACGAGAATAAACACAAATTAACCCTGGAATAAGGAAAAAGGAATGAGAAAAACAGGAATGAAGGAAAAGAATATGTGGTAAATCATATAGCTAAATACAAAATTAACATTAAACAACTGTGGAAATTATAATTTATAGTATAGAACTTAAAAGTTACATAACTTGATAAAATAAAAATAACATAATAAAAACTGCAAGTGGAAAATGAGAGAAAAATGATGAGAATTTCCTCATCTTCCACAGAGGAAAATCAATCGTTACTGTATTTTAGAATGAAAAGAAACACACCCACAAAGAAAATGAGCATCAATAATAGGTATGAGGGACTTCCCTGGGGTACAATGGTTAAGACTCCGTGCTCCCAATGCAGGGGGCACAGGTTCAATCCCTGGTCAAGGAACTAAGATCCATATGCCGCAGAGTGCAGCCAAAAAAAAAAAATTACTATTAATAATAATACATATGAGATTTCAACAAATTTCTTAATGACTGAAATGAATGGGAATACATTTTTAAATGTACAGGTAGAGAAAGCTGTAGCTCAGAGTAATTTGTGAGTGAGCTGCAGAGGAGATAGGTCTATCTTCCCACTGTAACTGGGGAAATTTCTGAACTCATCTGAGTACCAGATCTGATGGACAGCAGGAGTGAGACATGAACATGAAATCCTCTGTTTTCTCATTCCTTCCTCTGTTTCCCATTCCCAGGAGTCCATCTGAGAGCTGTAATGGAAAAATATTTCACAACACCCAAGAACATCTAGGCCACTTACCAGTCGTCTTCCTTAAGTATGGATAGCAAAGGCATATGGAAAGACCCAACAACATAAAAGAAAGAATACAGTACAGACAAGAGGTTTGAATATGTAATACAAGAAGGAATCATCATTCATATTAACAGCTCCTAAAAAAGCAGGAATGAATATAATTCAAATCATAAGATGTAACATAGAGGCAGATACTGCAGTGGCCAGATTATAATTCAAGTACAATCATTAACTTCACATGCTAACAGTATGCAATGTCTCATAAAACAGTAATCTAGGGCTTCCCTGGTGGCACAGTGGTTGAAAGTCCGCCTGCCGATGCAGGGGACACAGGTTCGTGCCCCGGTCCGGGAAGATCCCACGTGCCGCAGAGCGGCTAGGCCAGTGAGCCATGGCCGCTGAGCCTGCGCGTCTGGAGCCTGTGCTCCGCAATGGGAGGGGCCGCAACAGTGAGAGGCCCGCGTACCGCAAAAACAAACAAACAAACAAAAAAAACAGTAATCTAAATGTGTGTACAAATATACATGCAGAAGCTAATAACCAAGAGAGTGTATATCAGCATTTCTAAAATTAGTCATCACATAAACCCTTTGAGAATCTGATGAAAATTATGAACTATTTCCCCTCAAAATATACATAATGCACATTTGAATCAGATGACATTTAAGTTCCTTCTAAATCCTAGGGAATTTTACTTCTGTCATTGACACATGAAAATCTATTCCCAAAAAGCTATTAGCTGCATTTTAACATAAGATTATTATCTCAGGAAGTTACATAAATTTATGTGTAAGTTCTTCAAATATGGAAAGCATTTAACAATAAATTCCAATACAGTGGAAAGATTCTGAAGTTTATTTATTTGATGTCCTATGACTAAAAGATTTTATGGTGAGAGGGTATGAAGAGGGAGATGTAGAGAGGTAACTCAGTCAAACCAGAATAATAAGTAACTTTAAATGGCAGAGAAAGTCATTTAAATGTCTAAATGTTTACTGTTTACTTTATACACTAGTTTTTATATGTACTGAAAAATTAATAAACACATGTAAAATTTTCACAGTCTACATAAACATAGACAATAAAAGTCTCCATCTACTTCAGGTCACTTCCCCAAAAGCAAACCTGTGAAATTTTCTTGTCTGATTTTCCAAAATAGTTCCAGACAGTCACAAGTACAAAGAGTACATATACGTGTATGTACATCTCCTTTTTATAACTGTTTTAATACGCAGTGAAAGAATACACTGTGTACTTGCTGTCTTCTCTTAATAAAATAACTACTGTTTTAGATAAAATAATATTTAATAGTGTTTAATAAAAATATTTCTTGGAGGTTGTTCCACATAAGCATAATACAGCAACTTCAGTCCTTCTCTTGGCCACAGAACATTCTATTAAACAGATTTCCCAAAACTTATTTAACTAGCCCTACAGTGACAGACATTCGTGATCTGCTACTGTAGTTAATGTTGTATCAAACATCTTCATGTACATGTACTTAGAGGATAACTTACCAGAAAGAGAACTGCTATACTGTTCTCCTAAAGCTATACCACACTCTGGTCAATACAGTGTATTGTTAAACATAATGAGAATTACCCAATATATGAAAATGCTATTATGTTAGCTGAACTTACGTTTAATTATAATCAAAGATAAGCATTTTTCAAATATTTATAAACTACTTGTTTTTTCCCAATCAATTTCCCGTTTATCACCTTTGTCTTTTTTCTCCTTGGATTCCAATGTAAGAGTTGTGATACAAACAATGAAAAAACCAGCAGCCAATCCAATTATTACTGAGTGAAGTGTGTGTACCAAGTGAGCAAAGTGACCTCAAAAACTTACTCCAGAGGGAAGGAAAAAAAAACTCACGCAAGACTCTGTATGAAACCAACCAACCCTGGACGCTTGGAAGTCAGTTACAGTTGGTGCTCAAATAAAAAGAACTCAAAATGTAAAAATTCCTGATAATTCTACATCTGTGGTATATTCAAAAGTAAAGCAGTAACAAAACACAGAAACACCCAAATAAAATGACCTTTAAAATATACTTATTTAATCTTGTTAAACTAACTTTTATAGATATTTTAAGTTGTTTCAGACTGTATCACAGATTATGCCAGAATTTTAAAATCATTTCCGTATTAGGTTACTTGAAACGCTTGCTAGGGTAAAACACTAAAAGTTTTAATACACCATATTATTAATTATAAATTTGATGAATTTCACCTTCAATAAACAGTGCTTCACTATTCTTAGTTATTTATTCTATATTACTTACCATATCACTGTTCTCATATTTTGCTTGCCTTGCTATGAACAAAATAAAATTTAAAAATCTACTAAAAAGAACATTTTCTTAAAGTTATGAAAGAGAACTTCCTAAGTATTTTAGGATTACTCTGAAATATGAACTGCTTCATTAATGTGTTAAAATGATAATGATGTATAAATAGACAATATTAAATATGAGAATTTTAAAAAACTATATTGAAAAATTACCACAACCAATATAAGGTCTCAAGGCACACAATTATTAAAAATCAAAAATTTGAAAATGCTTAAGTATATAAAAAGTATATATGCAGTGATCATTAAGTATAAGGAAGAAATAAAGTATAATGGACGAAAGCAAGTAATATAAGGGGAGAAATGGCTATTTTAATAGCAATAATAAATAAAATTAAAATCCTTAAGAATAAGCTTAACATGAAATAAAATCTATACACAAATAACTCTGAAATGCTGAATGAAACAAAATAAAACAAATGGCATATCGTGCTTTGGATAGGAAGACAACTTCACCTCTCAAAATAATCATTATAACAGTAAAAACAACAATATTTTTAAAGAAGAATCGATGTTAAAATTCACATGGAAAAATAAGAGACATAAAGATTCTTTTTAAAAAATGTAAGGAAAAACGATCAGCCTTGCCAGATAATAAGAAATATTACATAAACACAAGGGGGAAAAAGAAAATACATTAGTATGAAACCAAGGACTAGCAAATGTCTTCTTGATGGCCCAGACAATAAATATTTTAAGATTACAGGTGATATGGTCTCTGTTACAAATATTGCACTCTGCCACTGCACTGTGGAAGCAGCCACAGACAAAAATATGCAAAAGAATAGGCAAGGCTAAGTTGCAAGAAAACCATTTACAAAATCAAGTGGCCAGCCCACAGGTCATAAGTTTACCAATCTCTGATATATAGATCATGACTAGATATACCAATAGGTCAGTCTACAAAGTCCAGAAATTGACCCAGTCAAGATAAAACTGGTATCTCAAATCAGTGAAGAGAAGAATAATTACTGAACAAATGGAATGGGGACAACTATATAACCAAAAAATGGGGGGAAAATGTTGGATACGTACATGACCCTTTGAACCATGATAAATTCCTATTGGATCGAAGATTAAAATATAAAATTGAAACAAAATGTACACAAAAGAACTAAAGGGGAATTTTCTTGTAATCTTGAAATGCATTTCAAACCATAACACAAAAGCCACAGGCCATGAAAAATTCAACCACAAGTGTGAAACCACAAACTTGAAACTCAACTGCAAAAACCACCTTAACTAAAACAGCAAGAAGACATCAAAGCAGAATGTAGGCATAACTCATAACACAAACAAAAGTCTGATTTCACTGATATATAAAGATCTCCTACAAAAAAGAAAATAAGTAAAGCAACTGATAAATGGCAAAGAATATAAACATCACCAGAAAAGGAAACAAAAAGGGTTGTTAAGCACAAGATTTTCAACCTGATTCATACAAAAGAAATCCGAATTTAAAACATCAATGAAAACACTTTTCACCCATCAGTTTAGCAAATAAAAAGAAGTTTAAGAACATGATTTTTAAAAAGAAGAAAAAAAAAAAGATCTAGCAGCCTATTCACTTCTCTGCAGGACTCTCCCCTCCAGCTGGCTCTGGTCCCCTTCCACAAGCTGTGTGGCTGACAGAGTCTTGGTGCTCCAACCTGATGTCAGGCCTGCGCCTCTGAGATGGGAGAGACAAGTTCAGGACACTGGACCACCAGAGACCCCCCAGCCCTATGTAATATCAATCAGCAAGAGCTCTCCCAGAGATCACCATCTCAACGCTAAAACCCAGCTCCATCCAACGGCCAGCAAGCTCCAGTGCTTGATGCACCATGCCAAACAACTAGCAAGACAGGAACACAACCCCACCCATTAGCAGAGAGGCTGCCTAAAATCATACTAAGTTCACAGACAACCCAAAACACACCAACGGATGCGGTCCTGCCCACAAGAAAGACAAGATCCAGCCCCACCCACTAGAACACAGGCACCAGTCCCCTCCACCAGGAAGCCTACACAAGCCACTGAACCAACCTCACCCACTGGCGGCAGACACCAAAAACAACAGGAACTCCGAACCTGCAGCCTCTGAAAAGGCGACCTCAAACACAGTAAGATAAGCAAAATGAGAAGACAGAGAATATGCAGCAGATGAAGGAGCAAGGTAAAAACCCACCAGACCAAACAAATGAAGAGGAAATAGGCAGTCTACCTGAAAAAGAATTCAGAGTAATGACAGTAAAGATGATCTAAAATCTCAGAAATACAATGGAAAAAATACAAGAAACGTTTAACAAGGACCTAGAAGAACTAAAGAGCAAACAAACAATGAGGAACAACACAGTATACTAAATTAAAAATTCTCTAAAAGGAATTAATAGCAGAATAACTGAGGCAGAAGAACAGATAGTGACCTGGAAGATAAAACAGTGGAAATAACTACTGCAGAGCAGAATAAAAAAGAATGAGAAGAACTGAGGACAGTCTCAGAGACCTTTAGGACGTTAAACGCACCAACATTCAAATTATAGGGGTGTCAGAAGAAGAAGAGGAAAAGAAAGGGACTGAGAAAATATTTGAAGAGATTTTAGTTGAAAACTTCCCTAACCTAGGAAAGCAAATAGTCAATCAAGTCCAGGAAGGAGAGTCCCATACAGGATAAATCCAAGGAGAAACATGCCAAGATACATATTAATCAAACTATCAAAAATTAAATACAAAGTAAAAATATTAAAAGCAGCGAGGGAAAAGCAACAAATAACATACAAGGGAATCCCCATAAGGCTAACAGCTGATCTATCAGCAGAACCTCTGCAAGCTAGAAGGGAGTGGCAGGACATATTTAACGTGATGAAAGGGAAAAACCTACAACCAAGATTACTCTACCCAGCAAGGGTATCATTCAGATTTGGTAGAGAAATTAAAACCTTTACAGACAAGTGAAAGTTAAGAGAACTCAGCACCACCAAACCAGCTTTACAACAGCTGCTAAAGCAAGAAACACAAGAGAAGGAAAAGACCTACAATAACGAACCCAAAACAATTAAGAAAATGGGAATAGGAACATACATATTGATAATTACCTTAAATGTAAATAGATTAAATGCTTCAACCAAAAGACATAGACTGGCTGAATGGATACAAAAACAAGACCCATATACATGCTGTCTACAAGAGACCCACTTCAGACCTAGGGACACATACAGACTGAAAGTAAGGGGATGGAAAAAGATATTCCATGCAAATGGAAATCACAAGAAAGTTGGAGCAGCAATTCTCATATCAGACAAAATTGACTTTAAAATAAAGATTATTACAAGAGACAAAGAAGGACACTACACAGTGATCAAGGGATCAATCCAAGAAGATATAACAATTGTAAATATTTATGCACCCAACACAGGAGCACCTCAATACATAAGGCAAATGCTAACAGCCATAAAACGGGAAATTGACAGTAACACAATCATAGTAGGGGATTTTAGCACCCCACTTTCACCAAACAGATCATCCAAAATGAAAATAAATAAGGAAACACAAGCTTTAAATGACACATTTAACAAGATGGACTTAATTGATATTAACAGGACATTCCATCCAAAAACAACATTATGTACTTTCTTCTCAAGTGCTCATGGAACATTCTCCAGGACAGATCATATCTCTTCGGTCACAAATCAAGCCTTGGTAAATTTAAGAAAACTGAAATCATATCAAGTATCTTTTCCAACCACAAAGCTATGAGACCAGATATCAATTACAGGAAAAAACTATGAAAAATACAAACACATGGAGGCTAACCAATACACTACTAAATAACCAAGAGATCACTGAAGAAATCTAAGAGGAAATCAAAAAATACCTAGAAACAAATGACAATGAAAGCAAGATGACCCAAAACCTATGGGATGCAGCGAAAGCAGTTCTAAGAGGGAAGTTTACAGCAATACAATCCTCAAGAAACAAGAAACATCTCAAATAAACAATCTAACCTTACACCTAATGCAATTAGAGAAAGAAGAACAAAAAAACCCCAGAGTTAGCAGAAGGAGAAATCAGAAAGATCAGATCAGAAATAAATGAAAAAGAAATGAAGGAAACAGTAACAAAGATCAATAAAACCAAAAGCTGGTTCTTTGAGAAGATAAACAAAATTGATAAACCATTAGCCAGAATCATCAAGAAAAAAAGGGAGAAGATTCAAATCAACAGAATTAGAAATGAAAAAGAAGTAACAACTGACACTGCAGAAATACAAAGGATCATGAGAGATTTCTACAAGCAACTATATGCCAATAAAATGGACAACCTGGAAGAAATGGACAAATTCTTAAAAAAGCACAACCTTCCAAGACTGAACAAGGAAGAAATCGAAAATATAAACAGACCAATCACAAGCACTGAAACTGAAACTGTAAATAAAAATCTTCCTACAAACAAAAAGCCCTGGATCATCAGATAGCTTCACAGGTGAATTCTATCAAACGTTAAGAGAAGAGCTAACACCCTGATACCAAAACCAGACAAAGATATCACAAAAAAAGAAAACTACAGGCCACTATCACTGATGAACATAGATGCAAAAATCCTCAACAAACTACTAGCAAACAGAATCCAACAGCACATTAAAAGGATCATACACCATGATCAAGTGGTGTTTATCCCAGGAATTCAAGGATTCTTCAAAATACGCAAATCAATCAATGTGATGCACCATATTAACAAACTGAAGGATAAAAACCATACGATAATCTCAACAGATGAAGAAAAAACTTTCAACAAAATTCACTCGTTTATGATAAAAACTCTCCAGAGAGTAGGCATAGAGGGAACCTACCGCAACATAATAAAGGCCATATATTCCAAACCCACAGCCAACATCGTTCTCAATGGTGAAAAACTGAAACCATTTCCTCTAAGATCAGGAACAAGACAAAGTTGCCCACTCTCACCACTATTATTCAACATAGTTTTGGAAGTTTTAACCATGGCAATCAGAGAAGAAATAAAAGGAATCCAAATTGGAAAAGAAGAAGTAAAACTGTCACTGTCTGCAGATGACATGATACTATACACAGAGAGTCCTAAAGATGCTACCAGAAAACTACTAGAGCTAAGCAATGAATTTGGTAAAGCAGCAGAATACAGAATTAATGCGCAGCAATCTCTTGCATTCCTATACACTAATGATGAAAAATCTGAAAGAGAAATTAAGGAAACACTCCCATTTACCACTGCAACAAAAAGAATAAAATACCTTGGAATAAACCTACCTAAGGAGACAAAAGACCTGTATGCAGAAAACCATAAGACACTGATGAAAGAAATTAAAGATGATACAAACAGATGGAGAGATATACCATGTTCTTGGATTGGAAGAATCAACATTGTGAAAATGACTATACTACCCAAAGCAATCTACAGATTCAATGCAATCCCTATCATACTACCAATGGCATCTTTCACAGAACTACAACAAAAAATTTCGCAATTTGTATGGAAACACAAAAGACCCCCAATAGCCAAAGCAATCTTAAAAAAAAACAGGGGCTTCCCTGGTGGCACAGTGGTTGAGAGTCTGCCTGCCGATGCAGGGGAAACGGGTTCGTGCCCAGGTCTGGGAAGATCCCACATGCCGCGGCCTGGCTGGGCCCATGAGTCATGGCCGCTGAACCTGCGCACCTGGAGCCTGTGCTCCGCAACGGGAGAGGCCACAACAGTGAGAGGCCTGCGTACCGCAAAAAAAAAAGAAAGAAAAAAACAGAGCTAGAGGAATCAGGCTCCCTGACTTCAGACTTAAGACTTTGTAGCTATACTACAAAGCTACAGTAATCAAGACAGTATGGTACTGGCACAAAAAGAGAAATAAAGATCAATGGAACAGGACAGAAAGCCCAGAGATAAACCCATGCACATATGATAACATATGTGCATGTTATGTGCATGTTATGATATGATAATCTCTCAAAGATAACCATATCTTTGTTAAAGGAGGCAATAATATACAATGGAGAAAAGACAGCCTCTTCAGTAAGTGGTGGTGGGAAAACTGGGCAGCTACATGTAAAAGAATGAAATTAGAACACTCCCTAACACCATATACAAAATTAAACTCCAAATGGATTAAAGACCTTAATGTAAGGCCAGACACTATCAAACTCTTAGAGGAAAACATAGGCAGAATACTCTATGACATAAATCACAGCAAGATCCTTTTTGACCCACCTCCTAGAAAAAGGGAAATAAAAACAAAAATAAACAAATGAGACGTAATGAAACTTAAAAGCTTTTGCACAGCAAAGGAAAACATAAGACTAAAAGACAACCCTCAAATGGGAGAAAATATTTGCAAACGAAGCAACTGACAAAGGATTAATCTCCAAAATATATAAACAGTTCATGCAGCTTAATATCAAAAAAACAAACAACCCAATCCAAAAATGGGCAGAAGACCTAAACAGACATTTCTCCAAAGAAGATATACAGATTGCCAACAAACACATGAAAGGATGCTCAACATCATTAATCATTAGAGAAATGCAAATCAAAACTACAATGAGGTTATCACCTCACACCGGTCAGAATGGCCACCATCAAAAAATGTACAAACAATAATGCTGGAGAGGGTGTGGAGAAAAGGGAACCCTCTTCCACTGTTGGTGGGAATGTAAACTGATATAGCCACTATGGAGAACAGTATAGCCACTATGGAGAACAGTATGGAGATTCCTTAAAAAACTAAAAATAGAACTACCGTATGACCCAGCAATCCCACTACTGGGCATATACCCTGAGAAAACCATAATTCAAAAAGAGTCATGTACCACAATGCTCACTGCAGCTCTATTTACAATAGCCAGGACATGGAAGCAACCTAAGTGTCCATCGACAGATGAATGGATAAAGATGTGGCACATATATACAATGGAATATTACACTCAGCCTTAAAAAGAAACAAAATTGAGTTATTTGTAGAGAGGTGGATGGACCTCGAGTGTCTCATACAGAGTGTAGTAAGTAAGAACGAGAAAAACAAGTACCACATGCTAACACATATATATGGAATCTGTAAAAGAAGTTTCTCACGAACCTAGGGGCAGGACAGGAATAAAGACGCAGACGTAGAGAATAGACTTGAGAACACGGGGAGGGGGTAAGGATAAGCTGGGACGAAGTTAGACAGCACTGACATATATACACTACCAAATATAAAATAGCTAGTGGGAAGCAGCTGCATCGCACAGGGAGGTCAGCTCGGTGCTTTGTGACCACCTACAGGGATGGGATAGGGAGGGTGGGAGAGAGACACGAGAGGAAGGGGATATGGGGATATATATATACATATAGCTGATTCACTTTGTTATTCAGCGTAAACTAACACAACGTTGTAAAGCAATTATACTCCAATAAAGATGTTAAAAAAAAATTATTGAGGAGAATAAGGTGAGTGGCACTATCACACCATTAGCTACCACAAGTAAACAACACTTACTTTAACCTGACAATACTACTTATAAGTAGGAATGTATCCTACATAATAGTTTTGCATATGCATTAGCTGACTACTGTAAGTTACTTATTGTAGCATTGTTTATAATAAAAAAGATTGGAAAAAATAGTGCCTATGAACAGGAACTGGTTAAATAAATTATGGTTCATGCATATAATGAAACACTATGCAGTCCTAAAAAAGAAAAAATGTGTTTTATATATTGATATGGAATAATAATCTCCAGGACAAACTGTTAGTGAAAAAAAGCCAAATCCATTTAGTATGATACATCTGTGGAAAAGAGGACAGGGAAAGAGAAATGTTTACAATTGGCAATTTATATAGAAAATCTATGATGCACCTGAGAGGTTAGGAACTGCATGCATGGGAGACATAGGCAGGAGGGGGAAAATGTATAGCATATCCTTTTATATCTACTTTTTGAAATTTGAACGATATGGATATGTGCCTATTCAAAAAATGAAATTAAAGAAGAAAATAGTATAATAGAAAAAAACATATGAATACAATGTTCAGGACAGAAGCACTGATTGTATAAATTAATAGGAAACTATCTCTTAATAAACCAAGAACCTCTAACTGACTGACTCTCATTTCCTTCGATTGTACCAGTAGTACAGTAAGATAAGACAAGGACTCTGAAGCCTGATTTCATAGATTTGATCCCCAACTTTTCCCATGGCATGGTTTCTTTAGCGACAAAATGAGGATAATAATAGAACGTACCTTATAGGGGAGTAAAGAACTTAGAACGGAACAAATAATAAAGAAGCACTTATGTTAAGCTGTTGATATTACCTGTGCTGCAGCCCAAATGCAGTCAATATGCTGAGTACTCAGTCGCCCTTCTGCTGCCAAAAAATTCAAAATCACTTGGCACTGTTTGATAATCTGGAAAAGAAAAACTTATTACAGTTAATTTTTAAAAGCATTCTTCTCTCTTAATAGAGCAGATAAGTCACATATTAGTCCACAAACCTCAATATGTAAATTTGGTCCAAATATATGCTCTACCACATTGTTGCTTATAAGCCAGTCGGCAAGTTCTTTTGCAATGGACCTAAAGTCAAGTAATAAAAATAGTTAATACATTTAAGAAAATATTAGTATCAATCTTTCCCATGTCTAAAAGCAGACTCAGGTGAAAATCTAAAACTGTTCACATACCAATTATAAAGAAGTGATTATATACAATTAACTGTTAATAGTACTATGAAGAATAACTGAAACAGAAATACAAGAAATGGTAATACTATCTGAATTTATAAACAAGCAAAAAAAAAATCTGAAAAGTTAGGATAACTAACACCAGGTACACAGGTGAGAATACCAAGGGTAACACCTAAAAACTGATGTATTTTCTTACTCAAAGACCTTGCCTTCCCATTTTTAATTTCCATAGTAGGCACTGAGGCATTCAGGGAAGGTTTCCCCATATGTCCTCTATGGTAAGATAACATCAGAAAAGTAGGTTACCAAAAGGGTGGGGGAAGAAAAAAAGAAGAATCTCCAAGCCAAATGGCAAGTCTCATTCCTGCCTGATATTAACGAAGGTTCTGCTAATGTGATCCCTAAAGTTATCAACTGACTGTTCAGAACACTTGGTTACACTTGGGAACAACTCATCTTTCATTTCAAAAAGTAAACTTTTTATTTTTGAACAGTTTTAGATTATCCTTCATTTTGTAAAAAGAGCTATCAATTCTTTTAGAGTAATAAATCACTGGCACAGAAAATTAAATTATTATGTTACCAATAAGGTAATGTAAGTTTATCAGTTAATTTGTCTTTTACAGCTTTGAGATATGAAATATAGTAAACTAAACATATTTAAAGTATATAGTTCAATGAATTTAAACTTAAATATACATCTATGAATCCATCAGCACTGCCAAGATAACAAACACATCAACCCAAAAAGTTTCTTTATGCCCCTTTTTAATCCCTCTTTTTCTCAGCTCCCACAATCCACTGCCCAGACAACCAATGATGTGCTTTCTGTTATTACATAGTTTTCATTTTCTAGAACTTCATATAAAAAAAAGATACAGGATGTACTGTTTTATAAAATTTAGATTCTTTCACTCAGCATTAAGATTTATTCATTTTCTTTCATTTGTCATTAGCCCATTTGGTCTCTTCCAGGTTTGAGCAATTATGAATAAAGCTGCTATAATCACCCGTGTGCAGGTTTTTGTGTGGACATGTTTTCAACTCCTTTGGATAAATGCCAGGGAACATGACTGCTGGATCATATGGGAAGAGTACGCTGAGTTTTTTAAGAAACTATGAAACTGTCTTCCAAAGTGGCTGTACCTTCTTGCATTCCCACCAGCGGTGAATCAGAGTTCCTGTTGCTCCACATCCTTGTCAGCATTTGGTGTTATCAGTGTTCTGGATTTTGACCATTCCAATAGGCATGTTATGCAATCTCATCGTTGTTTTGATTTATATTTCCCTGATGAAAGAGGAGCATCTTTGCATGTGCTCATTTGCCATCTGTATGTCTTCTTTGGTGGGGTGTCTGCTAAAGTCAGTGTATTTTTTAATCAGATTGTTCATTTTCCTACTGTTAAATTTTTAAGAGTTCTGTGTATATTTTGGATAACAGTCCTTTAACAGATGTGTCTTTTACAAGTATTTTCCCCTGTCTACGGCTGTCTTCTCATTCTCTTGACGTTGTCTTTCGCAGAGCAGAAGTTTTTATTTTTAAAGAAGTCCAGCTTACCAATTCATGGATCATGGTGTTGAACTCAAAAGGTTACCACCATACCCAAGGTCATCTAGATTTTTTCCTATGTTATCTTTTAGGAGCGTTATAGTTTTACATTCTACGTTTAGGTGCGTGGTCCATTTTGAATCAATTTTTGTGAAGGGGGTGAGATGTGTCTAGATTTTTTTTCCCATGTGGTTGTCCAATTGTTTCAGCACCATTTGTTGAAAACCCTATCTCTGCTGCTTTGTACTACTGTCTTTGCTCCTTTGTTAAATATCAGCTGACTATATTTATATGGGCCTATTTCTGAGCACTGTATTCTGTTCCATTGACCTATTTGTCTGTTCTTTCACCAATACTGCACTGTCTTGATCACTGTAATTTTACAGTAACTCTTGAAGGTGGGTAATGTCGGTCCTCCAACTTTGTTGTTTCCTGTCAAAACTGTGTTGGCTACTCTGGGTCTTTTGCCTCTCTATTTAAACAAATGTTAGAATCAGTTTGTCGAGATCCACAAAATAACTTACTTTGATTTTGATTGAGACTGCAATGAATCTACAGATCAAGTTGGAAAGGACTGATACCTTTACAATTTTAAGTCTTCCTATCCATAGACATGGAATATCTCTCCATTTATTTAGCTCATCTTTGCTATCTTTCATCAGAGTTTTGTTATTTTCCTCATATAGACCTTTTCATATTGTTAGATTTATACCTAAGTATTTCATTTTTTGTGGTGTTAATGTAAATGGTATTGTATTTTAAATTTCAAATTCTATTTGTTCACTGCTGATATATACGAATTTTTTTTTTTTTTTTTTTTTTTTTTTGCGGTACGCAGGCCTCTCACTGTTGTGGCCTCTCCCATTGCGGAGCACAGGCTCCGGACGCGCAGGCTCAGTGGCCATGGCTCACGGGCCTAGTCGCTCCGCAGCATGTGGAATCTTCCCAGACCGGGGCACGAACCCGTGTCCCCTGCATCGGCAGGCGACTCTCAACCACTGCGCCACCAGGGAAGCCCGTGACTGACTTTTGATTACTAACTTTGTATCCTGCAATCCTGCTATAAATGCTCATTAGTTCCATGAGACTGTCAATTCTTTCAGATTTTCTACATAAATGATCAGGTCATCTGTGATCAAAGACAGTTTTACTTCTGCCTTCCTAATCTATACACCTTTTATTTCCTTTTCTTGTCTTGTTGCATCAGGTAGGACTTTCCAGTACAATGCTGAAAAGCAATGGTGAGAGTGGACACCCTTTCCTTGTTCCTGACCTTAGTGAAACAGCTTTGACCTTCACATCATTAAGTATGATGTTAGCTGTAGGAGGTTTTGTAGATGTTCTTTAACATGTTGATGAAGCTCCTCTCTATGCCTAGTTTACTGAGAGGTTTTTCTATCATGAATGATAAAATTTGACCTTGTCAAAATTTTGACTTTACATTAATTGATCTTGAAACGCTGAACCAGCCTTGAATACCTGAGCTAAATCTCACTTGGTTGTGGTGTATAATTCTTTTTATACCTTGCTGGATTCGATTTGCTAATATTTTATGAGGATTTTTATATGTACGTTCATGGGAAGTACTGGTCTGTCGTTTTTTTGTAATGCTTTTGTCTGGTTTTGGTATTAGGGTAATGCTGGACTCAATGAGTAAGGTTTCCCTCTGCTATCTTCTGAAAAAGACTATAGAGAACTGGTATAATTTCTTCCTTAAATATTTGGTTAAATTTACCAATGAACCCATCTGGTCCTGGTACTTTGTTTTGGAAGGTCATTAACTGTTGATTCAATTTATTTAATTGAGATAGGCCCTTTCAGAGCAATTCTTTAAAAAAAATTTAAATGGCTACTACAGAAGAACAGCTAAAGAAAAAAGTAGTGATATGTATATTGTGGGGAGAAGAAAAACGGTTTCAAAATAGGATGAGCAGTGAAAAGACCCCAAGTTTTTTCAGCTATGTAAATTATACACAGAAAAACTGGAAGGACTGAACAATTTTTCTTGTTTATCCATAGAAGAATTATATTTAATTTTAAAATTATTCTGAAGATTTTTAAAAAGCTATGAATTAGATATATGACCTCAAAGGGTAAAACATTAAAATAAAACTAGTAGTGGTATATTTTACCTATTTCTGAGTAACCCAACAGAAGCTATGATCCATGAATCAACTCTATGATGTTTAACATACAAAAAGACAATTCAACAACTAAAAATAATTCTAAAAAATAAATCCCATTCTTTCAGTTTCTTGAAAAACACTGAAAGGAGACTCAGGGACTTTTGTCACAGCCGAGAACTGTAACTATAACTGAGCAAGCATAAAACTGGACAATGATATCAGTAACAATCATTCAGGGCTCTGGAAACATATATATACTGGGACTCCCAGAAGGAGTAAGGAGAACAGAAAGAAAATTTGAAGAAACTATGGTCAAACATCCCAAATTTGATGAAAAATGTTCATCTACACAGCCAAGAATCACAAGCGCCAACTAAGATAAACACAAGGATATCAACACCCAGAGACATCAAACTCTTAAAAGCCAAAGAGCAACAGAAAAATCTTAAAAGCAGCAAGAGAAAAAGAACTAAGCACATAGAAAAGAACCACAATAAGATTCGCAGCTGACTTATCAGAAACAAAGGAATAGAGCTATACTGAAGCACTGTTCCTATATTTTACTAGAATTGTGATTAATCTGAAGTAGACAGTATTAAATTAAAATGCATATTGTAACCCATAAAGCAACCACTGGCAAAATAATTTTTAAAGTATAAAAAAATGGAATTAAAATGGTATACAGTACTCTCTCTGTATCCATGGGTTCTGCATCCATAGATGCAACCAACAGAGGATCAAAAATATTTCTTAAAATTCCAGAAAGTTCCAAAAGGCAAAACTTGAATTTGCCAAATGCCTGCAACTATTTACATAACACCTACATTGTATTAGGTATTGTAAGTAATCAAGAGATGATTTAAAGTATACAGGAGGATATGTACAGATTACATGCAAACACTACATGACTTTATATAAGGAAGTTGAGCATCTGCAGATTTTGGTATCCGCAGGTGATCCTGGAACCAATCCCCCACATATACCAAGGGACAACTGTACTACCATATACTGACATACTGCAAAATAAGGCAGTAAAGGAGAAACAGAAAAAAAAATTTTTGAGGAAGACATACAAAAACCCAACAGCAAAATGGCAGGCATAAATCCAACTATATAATATTAAGAGATACTCCTATCAAAAGGGAGAGATGGGGCTTCCCTGGTGGCGCAGTGGTTGAGAGTCCACCTGCCAATGCAGGGGACACGGGTTCGTGTCCCGGTCCAGGAAGATCCCACATGCCATGGAGCGGCTGGGCCCGTGAGCCATGGCCGCTGAGCCTGCGCGTCCGGACCCTGTGCTCCGCAATGGGAGAGGCCACAACAGTGAGAGGCCCATGTA